>NC_071336.1:32705000-32970000 GCF_027744825.2 Synchiropus splendidus | reverse complement strand
GTGTCTGTAACTCCCTGTTTGTGGTGATTATTACTATTCCATTATTGTTTCAGTCTAACTTGAATCTAATTTCTGTTTTGGTAGTCAAGTTAGACTCAAGTCATCTGGTCTGAATATTTCTGTCATTTACAAGTTTAGTGAAGTAATGTGCTGTATTTAACATGGAGTCTAATAAGTCAACTAAGTTGATTCAAATCTCAGTACAAGTTCAGATTCTCGGTGTATACGCAGAGTTAGTATTCTGTTGTGTTTCACTCGACCATCTGCAGGCAAATTGGTCCCGAATAAAGTCACAGCAGTTTTGTCAAACTTATCTGGACTGACTTGAGCTGGTCGCTCTCTGGTGAATGTCTCTCAGGCCAAAGTTGGCATCAAAATTCAACTCTTGCCACCAGTTTTCAGTTTTGAAGCCCAAGCAGTCTCTCTTCATTGTTTAAAAGCCATGTGTGTTTTCCGTCTTCCTCCTCGACAAATCACATTTTCAGTTTATTGAAAAGGATTTGTGGGGATTTTGGGAGCTGAAGAAAAAGCAGAGGATCCATTTAATCCTTTGAATGGAAACAGCTTATATTCCTCGGTCCATGGACGAAAAAAAAAAAGAGTATTTGTTTATTATTTTTGTCGGGATTGACATATAAAGGGGGAAGGCAGACACCATTCAACTCTGCTGCGGGATTTTTCTTAAGTCGCATCTCATTTCTCGATTCGATTATTCAAAGGAAACATCAAAACAGACAATATGCAGCGACAGATGTGAGCTACGAGCTTTAACCTGATGCAACGTCAGCCAATGAGCAGCATGTCAGTGACAGAATATTGCAGCTGAAGGAGAGTAAGCTTTTCCATTTATTCCCCAGTCAGACGTCGAGAGACCTGAAAATCAAAGGCTTCGCTGAAGTCGTCCTGTTTGACTACTTTCTCATGAGCATCCAGAAGCTGTGGCGCCTTCCCATCACATGACGGTGAAAGAGTTACTTTAGTGAGCGAGTTATCTCGATAGATAGATGACAGGTGGAAACACAAGAGCAAGTGAAAAGAATAGTACAAAGTAAAATAAACAAAAGTCCAGCATGTGAATGTGTGTGTGTGTCGCGAACTAAAGTGCATGTGTGTCTATGGTGTGAGTGTGTAGTGAGTCCAGAGTGCATTTGTCCATTTTATCGTCCTTCCCGGAAGATGTTCTCCTCAGTCTGTCTGTGGAGCCGGACAATAACAGCAGTCTGTCACTGAAACTGCTCCTCTGTCTGGAGATGGTGTTGTGCGGAGGATGACTAGGATTGTCCATGACGGACAGAAGCCTGTTCAATGTCCGTCGCTCTGCCACTGATGTGAGGCTGTCCAGCTCTGTGCCAACAACAGAGCCTGCCTTCCTCACCAGTTTGTCCAGGCCTGCAGCATCCTCCTTCTTCAAGCTGCTCCCCCAGCACACTACTGCATACATGAGGGCGCTCGCTACCACAGACTGGTAGAAGATCTGTAGCAGCTTCTTGCGGATGCTGAAGGACGCCAGCCTTCTGAAGAAGTACATGCGGCTCTGTCCCTTTCTGCATCAGTGTTGGCAGTCCAGTCCAGTTTCTCGTCGGCATACCTTGAGTCCTGGTCGATCTTTGAGTCACAAGTCAATATTCCCACAGTATAAAGGTTGGCTTGAAACTTGAAGCTCACTCCATGAATGCAGAAAGATCAAAAGAGAAGAGGAAACCTGTGTGACAAACACTATCAGACAAATCCATGTGAATTTTCCCGATATCGGGTCGATGTCCCTACTCTTCATGGTGATGGAATCGCTTAGTAGTTGTGACCCAAGCGTCTCATGGAGGTTCGTCTGGACTCGTATTTAAACCAGTGTCACGTGGACTCAGGAACACGGTGGCATGTACTGTACATACTTTCAATGCTGTAAAAGAGGAGCACGGAGATGGAGCCTGACAGAAGGTAGTTGGATGAGTCCTTTCTGTTGCGCTCTGCAGTGCTACAAACATAAGGAGGTGGACTGGTGACTTAGAATCGTGAGTGGTGAATGTGTGCCGTGTGAAATCCTGGCGATCCTCTGCATCTTGTACCACGTAGGTAGGAATGGCTCCGAGGAATAAACAGAATGAATCCCAGAATAAAATAATCACAGACTAGGTTCAATGCCAAGTGTCACAGCAAATAATATAAAAGTAATGTAAACAAACATGAATAGATGACCTCATCCTCCATAATCTGTTCTTCTGCTTTGATCGCTGAAAAGAGGATTTGAAGGTTGACAAATGTCAGAAACAGGGTTTGATGTTTGCCAAAGAGAGCGAAGGGCTGCAGGAGACATGTGTCTGTGCAGAGAGATGAAACACCTCCACGTCTCCACCTTGATGCTGCAGGGACACGGCCGACCCCTTCACGCCTGAGGCGAGTCTTAGCGCCGGAGGTGACTCTTTTCATTTTCCCTGTCAGGACCACGTTGCTGGCAGATTAGCCGTTTTCAAAGCCGTGCTTTAGATTCTGCCCCAACTGAGGTTCACGTTCGCCACGCAGATCTGCAAACACATTGAAGAGGTTTCTCAAATGTCTGCCAATGGTTTATGTCGATAAACCAGATGGAGACAATGTTTATTCAAACATTTGGATCACGCCTCCACCTATGGCTAAAAACATTTATCTTGTTGCTTTATTTACCCATGAGTCACCTAGAGAATCCAGTTCCAATAGATGGTGTTTTTCAGAAAGTTTTTACACGTTGGTCTCCACTTGGAGAATGGAAATTGATGATGGTGTTTCTCTTCTACGTTTTCAGGTTTTAGCTGTCATGACTGTCTTAGGAGTCAGAGCAAGTTGCTGGATTGTTGGTGGTTTACGGATGACTCGGGAAAGCGAGAGTAGTTTTACAAGGTTTATTTACACAAGACGAAACAATAAAAGACGAACAGGAACAATGAAACCGAGGACGTCGGCATCAAAACTTGGAGCAAGGAGAAACCTGAAACAGATAACAGGCAAATAAAACCTGGCTCAAACAAACACGCACTGGGAAATAACCCACGAGGCCCAGCAAACAGAAAGCGCTCGGTGGTGGAATAAAACACAGTCACTCAAGGATATAACTATAACAAGAGAAAAACAAAAATTGAGTTTAACAAAACACTCAAACACGATCAAATTGAGAGAAGCGAGAAACAGAAAACGGAGTGAGGAGAACAAACTAAGGAGGCGGCAGGAAGAAGATCAGGCACACATGGAAGAAATATACAACAAGACTACGAGAGAATGGAGGATCGAGAGCGAGTTTACTATGGGGACGCGAAGCAACCATCTGGCAACATGAGCTGGCAACAAGCTCTAGATAACATGGAGGGCTTGATTCGCAGATGAATGCCAGGCACGTTGCTCAGGAAGCTGGAGGAGAAGACGGAAGTGGAAGGAACACAGAACCAAGAAAACCGGAAGTAACAAAAATAAAAGCACATGGAACAAACAGACACATTAGCATCGAAATACTGTGTTGTAATGGTTCAAACACAAAGCAGGGCCTTCATGCTGCACCTGCTGTTACCTAGTTTGGTGATCAACTTATGACACAGCCTGAACTTTTCCTTTTTGTCGGTCCTTCTTTATCACACCCCATTCACCTCCGTTGTGGTTTTAAAATTCCCACACGTACACATTTCTTAAGCTCACAAAAAGATGACATTTTGGTGAAAACTCTAGATCTACTGATACGAATGGTCTAAATGTCAGCATTTATCTCCGGTTTAAAGTGGGACGCACACAAGTTGTGATGCTCCTCAATAATCCAGATTTCCAAGTTTGAATTTTAGGAGCGAGCAAGTGCCAGAAAGTCAGGCAGTCATTGATTTATGCACCAAATAGTTGGCAAATGTTATATGTTGTAGCCTCACATCATTTTTAATCAGGTACAGTTAAACTCTTGGTTAGATTTACGATTTAAAGGCCCATTTATGCTCCTCTTATGGTCCTGATCACATCTTTGATGCATTCTTTGTGTTGCTGTTCACCAATATGTCCACCAGGGGGAGCAGCCCACAGTCAAAACAAACTCCAAAACCAACATGGCGACTGTGGAGGAAGCATTGATCATGTAGCAAGAAGAGGAAACAGAGGCAGCGTTGTAGGAGACGGTGGTCGGTGAGGACGTGAAATATATCACCACTGGAGGACGGAGAGTTTCCACCATTGTTATGTCTTCTTCGCGTCCCATTAGAGCTACGTAACGGGTGGTAACAGCAACACTGCCACCCACGGTTTCGGGTGGTACTGCTCTGTTTGGACTGTAACCGTATCCTGTGTGGAAACAAAGAGAAATACAGAGGAAATGAAGGCAGAGTTGGGAGAGAAGGATCCGTGGGGATCCGGATCAGTATGGAACTTGAGCGTGAATGGGCCATTCGCTGGATCCCTGTGTGTGCTGTGAATTCCTTCCAGGACTCCAGCTTTCTAATTGGAGACTCTAACTTGTGTGTTGATTTGAGTCATTTGCCTGTCTGAGCGTGACCTCTGATGGACCCCTTCCAGTCCCCCGCCACGCTCACCGTGACCGGCTGGGAGGGACTTCAGCCATGTACCTTTAAGGGCCAGGAAAGCACATTGTTTTAGTATTCTGTCTCACTTCTATGTAAATTCTCCTGCAGACGGGTCAGTAGCTGAGGTCACCCGCCGCTGTTGTCCGTCTGCCCTCTCATTTGGTCAGCCTCGTTATCGGAAGACCTCGTACGAGGTCAGAGGTCAGCGGTTCCGCGGCGACACGGAAAGCATACATCATCCAGCAGGCTAATCCAATTAAGCCTGTTTGTCCAACGCGCCCGAGCCGCTGCAGCAGGAGGAGCCTGACTGGGCCTGCAGGACGCATCCCGCTAGCCTCCGAACAATAAAAAAAGAAAATTATTTGCTGAGCGTATTTACAAGGAATACACCAGCTGAGCGGCAGCTCAATTATTCAGCAGGCGGAAGAGGTATAATGACTTTCTCCTGTTATTAATGGCCGACGCCAGACCTTATTTATGAAGGGCCACTTGTGTGCGTTGTGAGGAAGACGAAGGAGCCTGAGATTGATCGTGACGCCAGTCTCATTAAAAGTTCACGCAAGTCCAAACTAGCGGCCTTCTGATGTTTAGCTTGACCGTGAAACCTTCATTTTCAAGGTCGGCTTTCACATTTCACCACAAACCGGACCCAGCGCTCGGCAGAGCTCCTTCTCTGCTGCCGTAACGGAAGTTCAGGGATTGCGTTTTAGGAGGAGACGTTGGAGGGAAGAGGAATGAAACTAATGAAGATGGATGACTTTTATCCAAAACTATTTATCCATTGTAATGAAGTATTGAGGGGTAGATGAGGCTTCATGAAACAGTGTCCGGACTTTCAGAGGCCACCAGATGGCGGCGTCTGCTGTAAATCTTTGTAAATCAATTGAAAACAAATATCAATAGCAATAATGAAATCATAATGAAAAGATGAATATGTATTTGATCACAAGTAAAGTATAAAATAGTGTACAAATACCATAGTGATGGGTTGATGAGGTTTCATGAAACTGTGTCCTGATTTTCAGAGGCCACCAGATGGCGCTGTCTGCTGTGAAATGTTTGGACTGGAACAACTGACTCAAAGAAACCTCCCATCATTTGTAAACCAAGAGCGACATCTACTGGACTCTGAAAATGGGACACTGTTTCATGATAGCTCATCTACCCATCACTACTGGACAGAGATCAAAGTGATGAAGAAGAGAGTGCAGGCGGGGTGGAGAGTGGGAGAGAAGCTTTGCAGCACAGTAGAGATCACTGCCATGATGCATGTTTAAAAAGTCAGGAGTCAAAGTTAGACGAGTCAGAGATGAATACACTGAGGTTCACTCTATCATCAACTGGATGTTCAGTCGAATTGAGTCAAATTTCTTTTTGTCCTGCGACATTTTGTGTGGTTCAGACAAAGTGGTTGGGTGTGGATGAAGATGAGGGGGTGACGTTTGTAAGCTCTCATGTGATCAGAAATGAGGGTATGAGAGAGACACGTGGAGAGGTTTGGGAGGGCGGATGGTTTGTGTAGAGGAGAGAGGGACCAAGAATGTTGGAGATGACGGACAGTAAGGTTCATGACGGAGGAGAACATGACGCTGTGACTAGAGGATGATGAGGACAGGTGAAGGTCTGGCAGCCACTGACAGGTGACACCAGTCCAAGGTTCATATCTGCTCTTATAAAAGCAAACCGAAAAAAGAAGTTAAACAGAAACCCACTTCAGAATGTTCTTTAATTAAGTGAGTCCCAACCTTGACGATATTTTGTGGAAGTGTTTTTCTGACTCTCTATTCCTTTTTTTTAGTTTTTAAAAAACGTTCTCTTTCCACACTCTCACTCACTGGAGGTCAAAGTTCAGGATGAAAAGGAGCGTGCTGCAGAGGAACAGCAGCGACTGAGGTCTACACAAGAGAAAAGACGGCAACCTTGAAATCATGAGGCGCGTGAGTCAAAGCTGGCATGTGCAGGGCTAATGAATAGAGTGCTGCCATGTGAGTGAGCACTCCACCCCACATTCAGATCAGGAGCTGCAGCCTAATGACTCAAGACGTCTGCTTTTTCAGAGACTCCTTTCATGTCATGAAAGAGCTGGTCACTAAAAACCACTTGAGCATCGGTGCTTCTCGCAGAGCCGAGTTCGGTCGTGTCTTTGGTTTGGCAGTTTGATCCGCTACATGCTGAAACCTGCCACAGAAGCAACACAACCTCGCTCCGGGTCACGTCCACTGTCATCCATGGATCCGCCGTCGGCATGTGAGGCTCGACCTGCCGCCCACTGCTGCACCGCGACACCCTGCGGTTCCACCTCCACGGAGGAACGGGGCGATCAATATTTGGCTGGAATGGACTCATGCGGTCCGAAAATCCGCGCAGTTATTCCTCCTTCCGTCTGAAGACGTTATATCGAATCCCACAAGGGACTTATTTGGAGAATGACCAGGACATTCTCCGTGGAATTCAGAGCAGCTTATCGATCGGCCTGACGTGTGATTACCTGCGCACCAGGAGTTTCTGGCATCACGTGTGTCGGTGGATGCTGCCTGGTCTTTCAACTCAGATCCGCTCCTATATTCTAGTGCCACAGTTACAGGGCTGATGGATTGTGGAAGGAGGCTGGCACTGCTGTTCAGGGTCACATTGATACGCAGAGCAGCTTTTAGCATGAAGTGCGGCCCGAGGGCCACCTGTGGCCCTTTCTCTACATTTATGTGGCCTCCATTACTTTCGTTGCTATTTTAAGTCTTTATTTTTTTCTCCAGATTTACGTGAATTTTTAATGAGAAATAAATCAACTGAGAAAACAAATATAACTTAAAGAAAGTAAAGTAAAGACATTTATGCAGCAGGTCCTGGAAGATGTTCATGTTGAATGCTGAGCTGAAGTCCGGGAACAGCATCCATACATGTGTGTTCTTGTTCTCCAGGTGTTCCAGACTGAGGTGGAGAGCAGTGGAGATGGCATCCTCAGTGCTAACATGCATTTCAACCATCCGAACTTGCTGGATTAACGTAATCATTTGGTTTTCTGAGCCATAATGTAACCGCAGTCACTGTTTCATGAAACCTCATCCGCCTCCCATTCTGCTGCCACTGGTGTCATAAGGAGTGCCGTCGACCAGACTGTCTGGTTTCCCAGCTGAAAACAAACTTCACAAATGGAACGTCTTCACCGACATCTGGCTTCTTGAGTCAAATACCGTCTCACATCTGTTGATCAGTGAGCGCATCAGTCTGGAGACGACGCACAACACTTTGTTGTGTCTGTTTTGCGCCGTCTTTTCTGTCTGCTTCCTTCAAGAAACCGCCCGAGGCAACTCATCTCCGCAAAATAGCAAAACATCCATCTCTCCCGTTTAGGGGCGAAAAAGAAACCCACATTTGCATTTCCAGTTACCAGAGATGACACTTTCACCACTCGGATTTTAATTGGTTTCTAAAACAGACAATCAAGTCGGCAAATGTATTTTATCATTTTGGACCGAAACTTTAGGAACAAGAGAAGAAAAACAGGAGTTTTGGAGAATAATGAAACAAACTTTCCTTTATGTTGATGGTGTCTTATTATTCCCTGCTCAGCAAGACTATTTTAAATCTTCATCATTGATTTAATTCTGTTAATCTGAGTTGGATTAAAAACAGAGAATGGAGCGAGTGAAATCCAATTCTTCACACATGAATATTTCAAGTGTCTTAATATTCATGATGTTGATGTGATGAAGTCACGCTGGTTGGTGATATTTCATTTGTGTTGAATATTTAATACCTTTTATTGAGTTTAAGAAGAAGAATAAACCCATCAAGATGGAAATGAAAAATGATTCGTGAGAAAAAAATCATGTATATAAAAACAAGGAGTTTAAATCGTTTGAATTGGAAACAGAGTATAAAAACCATGTTGAGAGGAGAACCGACGTTTCTCCAAGTCCAGTTGCAAGTCAACAGAATGCCTGCAGGGGGCAGATTGTTAGAAAGAACATGTTTGCCCTCGTCGGCGTCTGCCTCGTCCTTAAATGACCAGATTCCATCAGGTCCGATCCAGAGGTCATTAATCGCTAATGAGCGGTTCCGGCGGGTGAAGAAAACACGAGGAGCTCGGAGGCACACGACGCCTCTCCAGATCGGAAGTGATGCGCGATTTGGCCTCATTACAAACCTTCGTCTGGCATGAGAGGATAATTCCTCGATGCGGCCGAATCACACGCCTCGATTCCAAATTGCATTTTGAATGAAAGTGTGCGGCCTTGAAGAGGACAATGTTCGCTAGCATTGTCCCGCGAGCCAGAGAAGACAAGTCATCAGGGAACACTCCACGTGCGATGGAACGAAACTGCAATGACCCTCGGAGCAGACTGGTCCCCACTTTTACAGAAGTCGGTGTTTGAAGGAGAAGTTTGACGATGTTGCCTCAGTCTGAAGAAGGTAACAAACCCGGCCATTGCTTCTCCAGTAGGAAGCCTCAGACCCTCTCCTCAGGTCAGCTGGGAAACATGCTCCTGGATTGGCCCCCTAGGGCCACTTTTTACTTGTATGTTTCCGCAGCTATGGGGCTTTTGAGTTTTCCAAGTTCCACCCTCTGTATGTTCCACATATTGCAGCATTGACAATAAAGCTACAGTAGCTTGACTTTGACCTTGACCTTCATTACCAGGGTGGAAGTTGCTGACAGTTGCCAGGTGAACGTTGGTGCCGTTGCATGTTAACGCATTAGCCTTTGTCCTGCCGTGGCATTTCTACACACCTGAGCTTTACCCAACTGTTCGACTCCTTAAGCTTCCAGTCATTGAACCCAGTTTGACGCCTGACGTGATCATGCGCACGCTGCCATGATTTTGGTCACATGAGGAACTATGCAGTACTGTATGTGCTAAATCACAAGTGAGTTGAGATGAGACCTTACGATTGTCACTCCTGTGTGCCACTCATTTAGCAGCTCTCAATAGCATCTTCACGTCATTTAAACACGTGACATTCGAGGACTGTGAATGTACGAAGATGCTTCTGTTTCAACTCCCACATTTATTCCCAAATAAAAAGGAAGAGTGTCCCCTGTCCCTCCAGGAGATGTTGCGATCGCAACTATGAAAGAATTCCAACCAATCCCTGCGAGGCGCTGCAATTTCCCGCCAATTCCACCCAGTCTCCTTTGGCCCGCCCCTCTGTACGGCATGTGCAGCATCATAATATTCCCTCCCTTCATGCCCATCCAATCGTTCTTGTGAGGAGCTTCGTAACCAAACAACGGACGAACCATGTATGATCACATTTTTATTTAGTAGCTGCTGCGAAAATCAGGCATTTTTTGGTCAATAATAATAATCAAAAGAATCCTGGAGATATATTTTTTTCAGTTTCACGTCCTTTTTATTCCAAATAAATAACATTATTTTAAAAAAATCCACACAAACTCTTCCTTTTTCATAGAAATCAGTTCATTGTAATCCTCGTTTTTTTTTTATTTGTTTTTCCAGCAGTACTTTTGCAAATGTTTTTCCCCTTTAAATATCAGTTTCACTCCACAATAATTCCATTTTAGCACCTCATTGAGAACAGGTTTAATCCTTCCAGAAGGTTCAGATTCATTGCATTAGAGCCCTCAGTCATTGAAGAAAATCATGAACCAAAGAAACAATTATCCTCCACAGTTTTCTCAAAACACACCGTCTTCCTTGCAGCTGTCAAATAAAGACGAGCTAATGAGCTACTTTTTGGCAAAGTTTGCTTCCCAGAGATTTGACTCTCATTACCACTTCTCCCGGAATGTTCTTGGAATTCTCGTCTTCGACTGTCTCCTGGGAGTGCGAACATTTTGGCAGGTATTAAAAGCATCTTTTTTGACTGGAGACAAAAGGGAATATCTGGAGAGTTTACAGAGGATCGCTGCGGCGGCGGCTCGGCTCTCCCGCGGCGCACAAATGGAACAGATTTCTGGAATGATCTGGAGGGCAAAGTGTGAATTGTACATTGTCAGATAAAAGCTGCTCAGCGGCTGCGCAGCATCCGCGCTAATGAAATACAAATCTCAGTTTGAAGCTCTGAGACGTATTTGGAGTCACGAATCTCCTTCCAAGAACCCAAACTTCTCAGTCTAAGTCTGCAAATTATCTGCAGCTAAAGTGTCTGGCGGGAGCGGCGGGTTTAACGCCGGCTGCTTGCCTCATGATCAGTGGATAGTCCCCGAAACTCTCCTCCCGATCTCACATTACCGCTTTTTAAAGGCAGCGCAGGTTTGTAAAGAGAATACAAATCACCAGGCTGCGTCGCAGCCGTGATGCTGAATGTGGATTTTCGTTCATAGTGGTTGATAGTGGAAACATTTTTGGAAGGGAATTGCTGCAGATAGATGCGATCATGAAACTTGGTGTTGCTCCTGCTGCACGATTCATTCGTTCATTCTTGATGAATCAGTATTTCGAAGACTCAGCGGCTCAGTCTGACTACTTTGGCGTGTCGACTCGCTGCCAAACAGTTATGGTTCTGGAACATCGTGGTAAATAAGGACTATTGCAAATAAGCTAGCAAAAAACACTGTCAGTTTTCAGCCTAAAAAAAGCACCAGTTGCAAAGATTTGAACAAAATATTCTTTATTTTCAAAAAATAATACAAACAATAGTATTTAAAGTGCAAAGAACACACACAAAATAAATAAATAAATGTCTGTGCTAAATAAAAACTGATGATAAACTAAGTCCATTGTTTTTATGATGATGTTCCGCGAGCAGTTTCCAGGTTGACAGCGTGTAGTGAGCACTGGTTGTTTTGTTCCGGAGCTCCTCACAAGGGCGGAGCCTGACGGATGTTTGGATGGACGGAGTCTGAGAGCTAAAGGCTCATTAATCCAGCCAATGAAAACAGTAGCTGCTGATCTGTTCCACAGAGTTGGGATGTAGAGAGTCAGAAACAGCCTGGAGAGAGATGGATCTGGAGGTCAGCCATGTTTGTTTCCGTCCGCCCCGTATAGTTTTCAGGTGACGCTGCACTAGTCAGTTCCGGTTTTTACTTCCGTCTATTCTACATTTCAACCATGGGGATTTTGGAGATTTATGATTTAGAAACCTTCATCTCAGAGGACCGTGTTTATTCAAAACCAGTGCGCTTTAATCACACGTCAAAAGTTTTCATGCCGTCAGGACTCACTATAGGTAACACATTTGTGACGCGTCGTGTGGCACACAATGACTGGACACTGTAGGAGGATGTTGTCACGCAGTTCAAGTTGATGTGACGCGAGTTATGAAAGGGCGTTTGGTTTATCATGAATGCAGCCATTGCACCTTTCTGCAACCAAGTTGGTGGTGGAAAGTTGCTCACCTTAGAACTTAGGAAGTCGGGAATAGACTGTTTTGGCTTTTTCCTTTTTTTTTAAAATGAAATTCTCATTTTATTTTTGAAAAGCTACTGAACGGCAGATTGAAAAGCAAAGCCAGGGAAGCGGCTTGATTGATGGATGGCTTGGCAGAATGATATAAGCCCTTTGTGCTTCCTCAGTTGATCTCACAGTTGGACCTCCTCCTACACATACGGTGGAAAATATACGCACAATCCTGTCCTGTCATGCTTTAATATCTCCTTGCAATATTCAATAAAGTCGTGTGACTGAAGTTCCAATTAAAATGGAATGAAATGAGATTCTTTCATGCTGAAGTGTTCTGTTGTGCGCGGCGCCTGCACCGCCGAACCTTCTACATGAAGGACTTGAAAGCAGGTATCAGAGAATATGAGAGATGAGAGACGGAGCGGCGCTGCACCGAGCGGGAGCAATTTAACTATGAACTCACCCTGAAAGAACCTTCACTCTGTCAATCACCCGGCCCACCGCCTAGGCTGAGGCGCAGCCAGAGCCGGAGTCGAGCGACGAGTGGCCCGCCGCGCTCCCGTAATGAGATCTCTGGGCAATCTGATTGAATTATTCTGATGGTTTTTCGGTGGGTTGATGCCTCCGGCCCTGACACCTCCCCACGATAAAGCTGTGGAAGAGCATAGAGAAGTCTAAAGATATTTATATACTGTAGAGAGAGTTCCAAAAAGCACAGTTTGGTCAGTTTTCACGATGAGAGCAGACAGCCGGTCTCACCTGACTCAGTCATCATGAACGTCGCCCTCTTCCGCCGCTGGTCCCAACTGATCCAGATGAGTTACTTGTTGCCTTAAGGATGGCATTCTGGAGCACAGAGTACACGACACAGTGACAACAGTCTTATGAATGAAGCATCTCATTGGTCCATTAAACTAACCTTAGCAAGACTCAGTGGGAGGCACTAGGTTCAATTCCAAATTTTGTTCCTGTCAGAAGATCAATAACAACTTTCTTTCTGACTTGACTTTACTGAAATGATCCCAGAATGAAACGTCATCATCTTGGTTTGTCTTACTCTCATTGGACCAAATAAAGAGACATTGAGCTGTGAAGTAGTGCCACCCTGTTCCTGCCTGAGACTCATCTTCTCACCTGTGTGATGATCCAGAGACGTCGGAAGCCAAGCACCAAAAGAAAAAAGCAGCACTGCAGACTATGTCAATAAATCAATAAAAAATGGTCAAAAAAATAAGAGAAAGACACTGAATCATGAAGGAGTCAAATATCTCAGTCCATAAACCAAAAAAAGATTAAAAAATAATAATCCAAAGAGAAACAAACATGAACTTGAACCATTAAGCCAAAGGCAGATCACAGGGGAAAAAAAGCACCAAGATAGAGAAACTACCGGACATGGAGGGGCCGAGTCCAGATCGAACACATTCTCACTCCTCAGGGGTCAAATAGCGACTATTTTCAAGTGGACCGATGTGCCCCTCGTGCTGCTCATGGACCCTCACAGAGGTCGGAACAGGAAGATAATAAAGAGCACCACACAACAGCCTGATCCCAGCAACTGACCTTGCCTTTTGTTCCTGTCCTGAAGACGTTGTGCGTCCATATGTCCATACGTCCATATATTCTCCCATCTAGCGACTCCCTCTCAGATGACCTGCATCAATGCTGTGGACTTTCCAGCAGATGTTGCTATTTGAATTCTGCATAGTCAATAGAAATGTGAACATCAACATTAGCAATGGATCGATGAGGCATCATGAAACAGCGTTGGTGGCTTCTGAAAATCAAGACACTGTTTTCATGAAACCTCATTGACCCTTCACGTCATCACGTTGAAACCCTCTCCTTGGTCTTGAACGTGCTCCTGGCGTTTGAGTCAGCCTGCTGAAACTTGTAAACTGTGTTTACACAGGTTTGCTTCCTGCAGATGAAGATGTTGGTGTCGTCAGCAAACTTGAGGAGTTTGACAGTATGATCTTCTGGTGCGAGTGAAGAGAAGACGGGTCATAGGTTCGATTTTGTGTGTGGCTCACAGGCCAGCTGAGAGGTTGCAAGAGTCCGTCCTCGACAGATCTGCTAATGTTATGATCTTTACCTGAAAATGAAGCTCAGAAACCTTGAATGGAAAAGCGTCTGCAGTTACCTCCAGTTAACCTCTTGTACCCTCAGTACATTCCTCTATCAACGTGCGCCGTTTCCCCTTCAGCGACCAACCATTTTGGAGCTGCTGTTGTGTGTTTTAGTGCCCCGGAGCACGTTGACAGTTTCCACCAGCAGCTTCCTGGCCGACTCCATCGAGGAGGAAGCCAAAAACCTGTTTAAAAATAACAGAGTCTGCTGTTTCTGCAGTAGCGGGGGGTGGAGGCGGGGGGTGCTGCGCCGCCGCTGCTGGCGTACAATTAATGATTTACGACTCATTCAATTAGCCGGGAGTTTTTAATTCAGAATCTCGGGAGCGGGCCGTACATCAGGAGAAATATCAATCTGGAGATGCACAAACTCTTCCTCCGTCTCCGCACACGTCCCATCCCTCTGTTTGCTTTTCTCATCCATCAGTGCTCGGCTTGATAAAGATTAGTCACAATGAGCGCCTCCAGTCAGCTCGGCTCAATCATTCATTTGCTCCGATTAAAGAGGCAGGAACCCCGATTCTGGCTCGCGTGGACGCTCCACGGAACAGCTGCGTTATTTGCTGTTGATTAACTTTGTTTGTGCGACGCACTGTATTTGCATTTTTCAAGCTTCCGACAAATTTCCAGGAGCTGAGAAGGCAGATGGCCGCTATTCAGTGCTTTTCGAGGACGACTAACTTCTGTGTAAGAGTTGTTGTCGGGGTTGGTCCAATCGGGTCGGCACTCGAGACGCTTGACGGACAAGGAAATAAAGGAGGGACAAGAGACGAGGATTTTGTGTGCGAATGATCGTGCAGCCTTAAATTCAATGGTAGAAGTTTTCTGAGGCCATTAGCTCTCCTGTCACCGACATCAACCAATACTAGAAAGAAAAAGTATTGGGCTTTCATTCTGTGTGTGCAAGAAAAGAAATAGAATTTACTACCATTTACTTCCATAAAATCCATTGTGATTCTGACAAAGTTCTCATCAGTGGGTCAAACTCCGCCGCCATCTTGTGGCTGCCATTGTCTGGAGTTGAAACGATCCTCCTGTGGATGCGGTGGCTCAGTGCAGACACCTTTGGTGGGACTGAGGGGTAAAAGGGAATCAAAACAAACTGATCAGTAGTCACTCTCTCACTCATGCATGTTGATGTACCTTCACCTTCACCTTCTTCTGCCCCTTATCCGGGGTCGGGTCGCGGAGGCAGCATTCGGACCAAGGAAGCCCAAACTTCCCGATCCGCACAAACCTCCTCCAGCTCTTCCCGGGGGATCCCGAGGTGTTCCCAGGCCAGAGCGGAGACATCATCTCTCCAGTGAGTCCTGGGTCTTCCCCGGGGTCTCCTCCCGGTATTTGTCTTTCAATTGAATGACATGTTTTCTGTCTTGCTTTTTTTTAATTTTTAACGAACAGATAAGGATGAGGAGGCACAAAACTGAGCACCATAAGCTCTCTGTTACCTTGGGTTTGATGTTACTTGGGACATATAGCACCTCTTGTGCCCATGACCACATGAGGTACCATGTATTAGCAAGGGCTGTGAAGTTGTACTCAAGAGCAGAGACTTACAACTCATTTATGCTTCCTTGATGCATGAAATTGTACCTGTCCCATTTCAAACATCACTGATCATTTCTGTATGTAAGTTTTGCTGTTCACCAATATATCCAGCAGGGGGCGCAGCCCGTAGTCAAAAGTTTCAGACAGCAACAAACTCCAAAACCAACATGGCGACTGTGGAAGGAGCATGGATCATGTAGCTCTTGCACAAAAGAGGAAACAGAGGCAGCGTTGTAGGAGGAGGTGGTTGGTGAGGACGTTAAATGTATATCGCCACTGGAGGACGGAGAATGTCTTATTCGTGTCTCATTGGAGCTACGTAAAGAGTAGTAACAGCAGCACTGCCCCCCATGGTTTCAAGTGGTGCTGCTCCTTTTGGTCCCTATCCATAAGCTTTGTGGAAACGTGCAGAAATACGGACGTATGAACATGGAGCGCAGACAGAAAGCCCCGCCCATATCCGCATCTGTACATAACGTTGAGCATAAAAAGGTCTTTAAAGCGCGCCGCCCGATCTCTAAGGCCTTTCCATTTTCACTCTTCTTCATCCATCTGTGTCACCGAAAGTCCACTTGACAGCCGTCAGTATGTCGCACTTTCGGAGTGAGGTGTGAATCAGAATCAGAATCGGCCTCATTGCTATGGTCAGTGGGGATCCAACCAACTAGGAAAGTGCTTTGGAATAACCTGCTGTCATAAACAAAAACACAATAATAATAATAATAATAATAATAATAATAATAATAGAACTAACTAATAAATAAATAACCCACAAATAGCAAGGTCTGCCAACAGTCTGCCCTTGTACCAGACGGTGATAGAGGAGGTGAGGATGGACTGGATGATGGCTGTGTAGAACTCCACCAGCAACTTCGTCGGCAGTCGTAGTTTTCGTAGCTGCCTCAGGAAGAACATTCTCTGCTGGACCTTCCTGATGAGGGAACTGATGGTCGGCTCCCATTTGAGGTCCTCGGTGATGGTGGTTCCCAGGAAGCAGAAGGAGTCCACAATAGGAATAGGTGAACCAGCCAACATGAGAGGGGACAGAGAAACTGTGACTCTCCTGAGGTCTATGACCATCTCCACTGTCTTCTGGGCGTTGAGCTCCAGGTTGTTGTGGCTGCACCAGGACACCAGCCGCTCCACCTCCCTCCTGTCAGCCGACTCATCTCCATCTGAGATGAGCCCGATGATGGTGGTGTCATCCGCAAACTTGATCAGCTTCATGGTGGCTGGAGGTGCAGCAGTTGGGGTACAGGTAGAGAGAACACAGCCCTAAGGAGATCCGACATATTTAACCATCGCTTTAGAGCATTTGTATTTTGCAACCTCATTTTCCACGACTTCTTCTTCGCAGGCGCACATCCAGCATCTCCCCCGGGGGCCATTATTTTGGAAATGATGGACTTGGATGTTGGGATTGAACACTTTCCCTGCAACGACGCACCCCGGGAATCGTCCGTGCATTGTCTGCGTTTCATCGCTCACCTTTGATGCAGGAATTGATTCGCCGCCACAGAGTCCCATTTGAAAACCGCCGTCAACATGATTATCAGTTGCCGCTGAGCAAAGCGCCGGCTGAGATTGCTTTCCAAATTGCCTCTTTGAGCCGAGGCCGACCCAATTAGTTTAGGGATTTTGTTTCTTACAGTATCAGTGTCCAAGTGTTGGGGGTCGTCTGAGCGAGTTTTTCAAATACACGCCGACAGTCAATTACAGCTTTATGTGCAGCGTGTCAGCCTGCATGATGACTTAATTATGTTGGCTAACTATGATGCCAGCTAGCGTCTCGCTACACCCTCTATTTACTTTCACCTCATTTCCAGTACCAGAGGAGAGATGTTGGCAGCATATGCGAGCTGCAGGTGGAGCTCGGTTTGGCCATCTTCGTGATCAAAAGAGACGTGTGGGGCTGCTGAAGCGACGCCGCCGCATGAATAAGTAAGTTAGCTCAATTGTCGGCAAGATACAGTGAACCTCTTCTCTGGTGGTTTAGTTAACCACATCGGCATGTTAACTTGCGAGTCAAGGATTTTCACTGGAGGGAGTCCCAACATGGCAGGACGAATTCAGCCAAGAGGAGCTGATGTGAAGAACCTGTTGAGCAACTCTGGAAACACTCTGGTATGCAGAGATGTCGCCCACTCGCAAGCAACCCATTGAATCCTACGCAGCCCCTAAGGGGACATGACCAAAACATAAAGAGAGAAGTTTTGTGAGATCTCGCAAAAGTATTGCGAGATGTCGCAAAAATAGTATCGCAAGATCTCACAATACTTTTGCGAGATGTCGCAATACTAGTTTGAAGTGACATTGTAACTACTTCCTGATCAAACCACCAGACCGATGGCGAGTCAGGATCCGCGGGAAAGTTTCATTGAATTATATTTCGAAATTGGACTAAAATATGAGGACATATAGTCCGTTCTTTATCGCAAGCATGGTTCTGAAATCAGTGTCAGGCCATCCTCCATGACACCTCTACTTCTCGCAGCAGAATCAATACATTTGAACGGCAAGAGATGTTGCAAAAGTATTGTAGCATCTGCCGGTAGTGGACAAAAACAGGTGTTCCGTCGTTTAGTTTCTTCTTTTATGTCACTCAAACACTGCGTAGTGGTCTCCAGAAAACAGAAACAACTGCAGCTCCTCGCTCTCCTCAACAACTCCCAAAAAGCAGAACTCTTTCTCACCCCCAGCGCAGCATCTCGATCCACCCTCACTAGTCACCATTGAACTCTAAAAGGAACAGTAGCATAAATAGCAGTAAATAGCATAAATATTAGCAATAATATATACTTCTATAAACTTCTTTTTTTTCTGTCCCCTTAGGGGCTCCGTAGAATCCCAGCTGACTTTTTTTTCCTTCCTATTGACCTTTTAGGACTTTTTTGGGGGGGCTGTTGAACAGAAAAAGGAAATGTAAAGTGCATTCAAAATATAAGGTGGCAGTCAAAAATGGGCATTAACATTAAGATAGTGACGGAGAGTCAGCGTTAGTGGAGTGTCTGATGGAAGAAGCAGTACTTCGAGTGGGACATTTTGGTCCTGAATAATCTCAGCCTGCTGTCTGAGGGGGATAGTTCACATGAGGTTATCGAGGGATAGGACCCTTATTTTCAAACTGTGAGCGCCACCTACTGAGCTCTGAAAATGAGTTTCATTTGCCAAGTTTTCGTGACCTGGATTATAAAACATGGACTAGCAGGAATGACTACTACTGAATCGCACACATATCAGTGATTCTTGGTGACTCCAGTACAGGGGATCTCTAACACAAGTCCGAAAGGGCCAGAACTATTTTCTTTCAACAAAGTCATAGGGCCATTCACTGTGGTCAGTCTGGCGAGCCGCAATCCTCAAAACAACAACACAATAGAAAACAGAATTCTGTTTTCAAAATTCAGAAACCTCATCTCAGTGTGCTACCTCTGTTTCAACACTATGGTAAACCCTATCCAATAAAGAGAGGTCGCAGTTACGTTGTTTACTCACTCTTCAATGCCATGAGGTGAAAACTGTGAATGCACAAACAATAGTGCATCGTAAACATTTAAAACATGATGCTACAATCATCATGAACGAGAGTGAATACATCGACAGGACGTCTTCGAGTGGATGGCGGAAGATTGTCTTAGAACACATTCCATGTCAGTCTTGCTGCAGGAAACAGGAAAAACCCACAAGTTGAGATCTAAGTGACACCATCGCTTACATGCGCCTCAAAATAAACGCCTCTAATAACGTGTTATCTGTGCCTGTAAACAAATGATTTGAAGGAAAGATAACCAAGTCTTTGAGGCAACACAAGGGGGTTGTGCTGGTTGGAGAACAAACCTGTTAAAATGGGTGCTTTTATCCCTTTTTCCCAAATAAGGATGTTAAGATGGAAAAAAAAAACCTAAACGCTCCTGAAAAGTTCAACATAGTAAAAGGTCTAAAATGACATGACTATGCAAATTGAGATGACGCATGTAAACTTTGACCTGTTTTTTTTTTTTTTTTTATTAAGCTTGTCTGGATAGTACTGAGCAGCCTGGTGGTCTCTCTCTAATAATGGCAGTCAGAGCATGGTTTTGAGTGTGATTGTGACTGCGTAACTCTGAACCATGAGGCGGGGCGGCACTTGTGAATACGCTCTGTGGTGCTGAGGACCACTATAAGAACAGTTGAGTCAGTGCCAAGTCCCAGATCTCTTCCTTAGAATGTCATTTGACTTTCCTACACAAGAGAAACTCTCCAGGAGCTTCGGGAATGTCTGATCCTGTTGGCAGCTATGGGATTGTGAATATGCCTCAACTTGTTGGCCCCTGAATGGCTGCCTAGTGAGGACCTAGGCTGTTGGTCAAATTCTCCTATGGACATGAGTCACCCAGACTAGTGAAGGATTGATGAGGCTTCATGACACAGTAGTGAAGGGTAGTTGAGGTTTCATGACACAGTATTGAAGGGTAGATGAGGTTTCATGACACAGTATTGAAGCGTAGATGAGGTTTCATGACACAGCATTGAAGGGTAGATGAGGTTTCATGACACAATATTGAACGGTAGATGAGGTTTCTTGAAACAGTATTGCAGGGCAGATGAGGCTTCATGACACAGTATTGAAGGGTAGATGAGGTTTCATGACACAATATTGAAGGGTAGATGAGGTTTCATGAAACAGTATTGCAGGGTAGATGAGGCTTCATGACACAGTATTGAAGGGTTGATGAGGATTCATGAAACAGTGTCCTGGTTTTCAGAGACCACCAGATGGCGCTGTCTGCCGTAAAATGTTTGGACTTAAGCAACTCATTCATTGAAACCTCACATCATTTCTAAACCCAGAGCATCTAGTGGCCTCTGAAAATTAGAACACAGTTTCACCAACCCTGCAGTTCTGTTTCATGATGCCTCGTCTACCCATCACTCACTAAGACTGTTGACTAGCTTTCATTTAATTGTCCATCAGGTGGCACTATTTTCTTGTTCAAGGCCACAAACCTTCATTAATCGGACACTCGATTCCTCCTCTGACCAGCATTTCGGACCCTAACCCTGGCCACCCTACGCACTTGTTGCCTTTGAATGGTCACAGAAGACTTCTGGAGTTTCAAACATGTTTGCGATGTAACAGGTGAGCTTCCGCTCGACCCAATGAAGGCGCCTCAGAATCCTGGAGGCCATTCGGACCCGATGTCATTCGCTCTGTAAGACATCTATGACTCACCTTCACTCTTCCACACTGCCATTTCCGCCATGCATCACATTCATTCATGTCACGCGCAGCCGCCAAAACCCTGGATCAATTTCTGAGGATATTATTTGCCATTTTGTTCTCCATTCATCCTCTGCTCCAGCTGCCAGGAATCTATTTGTTAACTGAAATTATTTCTTCCTCAGGCTTTGCAGTTCGGCTGATTTATCATCTGCGGTGAAGGGCAAGTAAACAGCGGTGACACAAAACTCATTCAAATGTCATATTTAATTTTTAAAATGGCAGATTATTTGCCTTCCTGCTTCAGTTCTGAACCTAGAGTCGCTGAAAAGAGAGTAGAGATCGAGCTCCATGGGTCAGTTGGTGAGGTGGACCGGGCAACTGGGTGAGGTCTCTGCAGACTCTGCAGGACGGTGGTCATAATGTAATGGGTCCGGTTTCCAAAAACAAAACTATATGTCCATAAATCTTAGATAAATACTAGTCCAGAACAAATAAACAAATAAACAGTATTGCAGCTACTGTCTAACATTCAGCAGCCTGACAGCACCAGGAACGAAACTCGTGCATCTCGTGCATCATCCATCGGTTTCATCTTATCTTTCGTCCATGATCCATCTATCAACCCATCCACTTCATTCCTGTATCCAACAGCCATTTTTCACCCCTTCATCGCTCCTTAAATCCATCCATCAACCCTTCCATTCGTTCATCTAGTCTTAGATTCATCCGTTAGTTTACCTGTCCATGCTCTCATCTATTCTTTTATCAGTGGTCCATTGATCTTTCATTACATGCACCCTTCCATTCATCCATCCATCCATCCATCCATCAGTCTGTTCATGATCCATCCATTAATCTGTCCTTACACTCATCTTTTCATTCATTTATCCTACCATCTTTCATGGTGATGCTTCCCTTGTCCATTTGTAATCCATCCACCATACCGTTCATCCGTCCATCTCTTCACTATTTAATCCCTCTACCGTCAGTCATTTGTTCGTCTGTAAATCTGTTCATCCATCCATCCTTCATCTATCCCTCCATCCTTGGTTCTTCCATTTAGTGGCATCTCATTGCATACACCCTTCTATTTATCCATCTTTTCGCTTGTCAGACGATTCATCCATCACGCATCCTTCCTCCCTTAATACCAGTTTTGATATCCATTTTTCTACGGGTCAACCTGCATCCATCCATCCACCCTCTCATCCAGCCTTTCATCTCTCCCTCCATCCATCATCCATCCAAAAGCTTTTCCTCTCAATCGATCCATTCATATATCTGTTCATCCTTGCTCACATTCATCCATCCCTCTTTTTGTCCATCCATCGGTCCATCTATGCATCATCTTCTCACCCATCAGATCAGTGACGCATCCATCCCTAAATCCATCCAACGATCATCCACCCATGTATCCTTCCAGCTCTCCCTCCATCCATCATCCATCCAAAAGCTTTTCCTCTCAATCGATCCATTCATATCTCTGTTCATCCTTGCTCACATTCATCCATCTGTCTTTTTGTCCATCCATCGGTCCATCTTCTCATCCATCAGATCAGTGACGCATCCATCCCTAAATCCATCCAACGATCATCCACCCATCCATCCGTCCAACTCTCCCTCCATCCATCATCCATCCTAAAGCTTTTCCTCTCAATCGATCCATTCATATCTCTGTTCATCCTTGCTCACATTCATCCATCTGTCTTTTTGTCCATCCATCGGTCCATCTTCTCATCCGTCAGATCAGTGACGCATCCATCCCTGAATTCATCCTTCAAACTGACAATCCATCCAACGATCATCCCCCCATGTATCCTTCCAGCTCTCCCTCCATCCATCATCCATCCAAAAGCTTTTCCTCTCAATCGATCCATTCATATCTCTGTTCATCCTTGCTCACATTCATCCATCTGTCTTTTTGTCCATCCATCGGTCCATCTTCTCATCCATCAGATCAGTGACGCATCCATCCCTAAATCCATCCAACGATCATCCACCCATCCATCCGTCCAACTCTCCCTCCATCCATCATCCATCCAAAAGCTTTTCCTCTCAATCGATCCATTCATATCTCTGTTCATCCTTGCTCACATTCATCCATCTGTCTTTTTGTCCATCCATCGGTCCATCTTCTCATCCATCAGATCAGTGACGCATCCATCCCTAAATCCATCCAACGATCATCCACCCATCCATCCGTCCAACTCTCCCTCCATCCATCATCCATCCAAAAGCTTTTCCTCTCAATCGATCCATTCATATCTCTGTTCATCCTTGCTCACATTCATCCATCTGTCTTTTTGTCCATCCATCGGTCCATCTTCTCATCCGTCAGATCAGTGACGCATCCATCCCTGAATTCATCCTTCAAACTGACAATCCATCCAACGATCATCCCCCCATGTATCCTTCCAGCTCTCCCTCCATCCATCATCCATCCAAAAGCTTTTCCTCTCAATCGATCCATTCATATCTCTGTTCATCCTTGCTCACATTCATCCATCTGTCTTTTTGTCCATCCATCGGTCCATCTTCTCATCCATCAGATCAGTGACGCATCCATCCCTAAATCCATCCAACGATCATCCACCCATCCATCCGTCCAACTCTCCCTCCATCCATCATCCATCCAAAAGCTTTTCCTCTCAATCGATCCATTCATATCTCTGTTCATCCTTGCTCACATTCATCCATCTGTCTTTTTGTCCATCCATCGGTCCATCTTCTCATCCGTCAGATCAGTGACGCATCCATCCCTGAATTCATCCTTCAAACTGACAATCCATCCAACGATCATCCCCCCATGTATCCTTCCAGCTCTCCCTCCATCCATCATCCATCCAAAAGCTTTTCCTCTCAATCACTTGCTCACATTCATCCATCTGTCTTTTTGTCCATCCATCGGTCCATCTATGCATCATCTTCTCATCCATCAGATCAGTGACGCATCCATCCCTAAATCCATCCAACGATCATCCACCCATCCATCCGTCCAACTCTCCCTCCATCCATCCATCATCTATTGTATCAAACGGTTTGCTATCATTCACGTCTCTTCATCCGTGCTTACATCCATCCATACGGCTTTTTGTCCATCCATCTATCGATGGTCCATGTATCCATCATCTTCACATCCATGCCTCCTTGAATTCCTAAATTCAACCTTCAAACTGCTCATAATTCATTTGTCCATCCACTCATTACCCCATTATGTCATATTCTTTCATCCATGCAGCCGAATGTGGCCGGGGTCGACTGTTTGAGTCGCACACTTGAATTGCAGAAATAATTCCACGCAAAGCAACTTTAACTTGAAGCCCCGTTGTCTTCGAGATGACGACAAACAAAATGTTTTTGGTCTTTTGTTTTCATCTCATTTGTAATTACGAACAATAGTTTGGATGTTTGCCATCGTGGCTTGATGTGTAACGACTCTTCTTCGAACGAAATCAGTTCATTAAAGCTCCTTCGAGGTCAAGTAATCAAAACAACCATTTTCAATTTCCTTTTATTGCTGGCGTCTCTGTTGGCAATCATGCAGCACTTTCAAAACATACTGCATCATAAACATAACAGCAGGAGAAGTAGAAGAAAATGGTGTTGGTGTTTGTGAGACCTGACGTCGTGAGGAGCAGATTCAACAAAGTATCATGACTTTTCACAGACGAAGCAGCCGCAGTGTCACGACCTGTTCGGCCATGTTTGCGCTTCACGAGACGCGACGCTCCGTCTTCGTGCCAGCAGACAGGGATCAGCCGCCGTCGTCCTCCAACCTGTCAAAACAACACGCCTCATCAAAACAAGTCGCCTTCACTCACGCGTCACTTCCAGGGAAAGAATAAACAGCCTTGATAGATATTTGAGGGAATTATTTTTAGCTGCTCCAGAAGTGAAATCTTCACGACTCTTTCAGTCGACACAACAGAGCGTGACAAACTCGGCTGCTGTCACCGCCGTCATCGCGTTCGGATCTCTCCTGATAAACATGTTCCGGGGGCAAATGTGATAAAGCGAGGGGGTGCAGGTAGAACACGCTGGAGATGTTTGTGCACACACAGCGAGACCAATCTTTCTCCAAAATGACATTCAGACTGTTCTTGCAGGAGACGCGGCAGTAATACGCTGTGAAATTGATTCCATGAAGAATCTCCTCCTCGCCAAGACAAGGCGCCGTGTTCCACTGGCGTTTACCAGCGACGGAACTAATTTGTCCGCCTCTCAGTCCTGGGAAGGTTTTTGGGTCTGATCCCAGAGAAATGCTTAGAATTGAAGGAAAAGTGTCGACCTGGCACTAGGTGGTCACATGCGGTGTAAAGTCAGGTCTTTGAGGTGTGATTTGGCTCAGCTGGGCTCCTTGCTCAGACTCCCGTCCAGCACCAGACTTCATCAGACTTCTGTCTACAGTCTGCAGCTTGTTCAAGGTCTGGCTGTGGGGACAGTGGTAGTCGGCAGTTGTCTCTCTCCAGGAACCTGCCGCAAAACTTTCAGCTTGCACACCGTTGATGTCTGAATCACTGGCATCTGTCTCCAAAATCAAAAAGTAAAAATACATAAATACAAATATATAAAAATAAATAATACAGATTGTGTGGTGTAAAAGGCCCATTTATGCTCCTATTGTAGCATTAGCCACCTAGCTAACTGCTAGATTGTGTTTTTAAAAAGGACTATCATTAAAGAATGCACTGTCAGATTTTTTTAACAGTTGCTGAGTGTAGACTATTGTGAGGTTTACTCTTTAAATAATTGCAGTTACACCACAGATGCTTGAAAAATTGGCACTTTGAAAGCAATCTTTAAAAACCTGAGAATAAACCAGAAATCATTATTGAATGTTGAACAATAGTCCTGAAGACTCCCACCACCCTGCTCCGTCTTGGGGTCTATTTATGGAGGTGAATGGCTCCTGCTGCAGATTGCAACTAAGCAGGTTTGTATGTGAAATCATTCTCTGCGCTAAAGTGGATCCAGCAGTGACTGTCATCTCTGGTGAAACTCCTACAGTACGGTTCCTTATAGGGCCATGAATCGAGGCGCTATCACGTCGTGTAAAATACTGGTTCTCTTCTGAGCCCCTCCTGGATTGGTATTCATCCTGTCACTCGACAGAGGAAACCAGTTGACAGAGCTTATATACCTTCAATGAAAAATATTTGCCTTTTAGCTCAGCTCTTTCACCACCATGTCAATGAGGAAACTTGATCTGGATCTCACCTGGAAATGAAATGAGACTGGCCACCTGGGATTGGGATAAGGTGCCTGGACGATGGCTGGCCGGAGGATAGAGTCCTAACACGCTGAGGACAGTCTGAGTTCAACATTCAGCTTGCGTGCTTTAGGATCATGCGAAATGTCGCAGTGACGATTGAAAGACGGCCAGCAAACGTGTTCATAGCTTAGCATGGCTCGGCCTCCTCTGCTTTCTTTTAAGTGGACCTTTGTATTCACAAAAACCCGATCCTCTCCTCTAAAGAGAGTCAAAGTGTTTTTGGTGAGACTGGTTGACCGATACTGTCTGCTGGCGTCAAACTACAATTCGAACCATTTCATTGACAATTGAAGGTGACTGGGGGAGTCTGATGTTTTTGAAAGACTCTTGCTTTTCTGTAGAAGCAAAGACCGCTGTTTATCCCGTACCTTATGGTTGTGGAGGGCTGATTTCCATCCCACACTAACGCCACCACGTGGTCCAAGCAAGTACTCGCCGGAACAGCCAGAGAGTAATGAGATTGAAAACTAATAAGAAAATGTCTCTGAGTGCTGTTCGATGTCTCAGGCGACTGATGGAGGAGGATGTTTGTTGTAGAGCTGCCTTCATTAGCGTCTCACTTAGGGGTTAAATTCCAAAAACAAGCTACGTGACTCTCAGCTCGGATTTTGACTTTAACAATCGAGAGCGTGATCACGAAGTGAGAGATTCATTTGCTCATCAAATGAACAGCTTTGAGGTTTGGGACAGCACTTAGCGCCGATTAAAGCCAACCTGGGTCACGCCAAAGGTAAAGGAGCCGTTTCCGTCTGCAGCCACGGAGAGACTCGGCCAAATAGAGAGTTTATTGTCCTCGCCTCGACATGACGGGTGACTTACCGAGTGCAGCTACATTGCTTTTAAAGCCCTTTGAAACACATATATATCAGCTCATATTGGCATTTGAATGGATGCACATGCGTTTGTCGGATAAACTCCTACATGTTTTATTCATGAAATAAAGCTCGCACGCGGCCACACACCAGCTATCGCATTTCTCTGTGCTCATTTATAGCCTCCTCCGCGAGCCTGGCTGGGCCCTGATAACCGTGAAAGCGCCTGGAGGGCAGACACAACACCCCGAAGAGTAATACAGCCCATCATAACTCCCAGCAAGACACACACTGATGCTGCTCGACTGAAAACTCGTATCAATATGTCTTACACCTTTCAGCACAGAGGCACCGGCGGCTCTGATAGCAGCAGACATTTAGGAGCGCAGTATTTTTAAAACAAATGCAGGTGTATGATTGGCAAGGAGGAATGGAAATGTTCTGTGTCAGGGCCCCACGCACTTGCAAATATGTCATTTTCTGGAGCTTGTTATTTCCAGACTGAACGGGGAACAGCCGCATCGCACTTCTTCACTTTCGCATCAAGATGTTGTGGGGGTGTGGCTTCGAGAAAGGGGGTGGGGCTTAAATATAGCCCTCTCTCCCATGGTCTCAAACAACTTTTTTCAAGTGAACTTTTGCATCCAATGTTGAGGCTGAAATCAGTTTTTACCACGTTGCATGTTGACCCATGTGGAAGTTCAACCCTTCCTCACTCCCATGGCGTCATATAGTGACGTTCTGAAAGTGGACTTTTGTGTCCTGTTCTGACTCCGAAGGCAATAATGTTGACACATTAGGCTTTCAAGTGAGGCATATGTTCTGTCAACCATATCCTTAAAGCTCATCCAACAGTCGACGTCACAGTGAGTTCCTGGGCACCGTTGCAAATGAGGAGAGCCACGTAAGGGGTCATAAAGAGCGCCATCCCATGGCTTAGCCCTAATGTCCGCCTCCACCTTTCTTCACATGAGTCGCTGAGTTTTCGTCCTGTCTGGTAACCTGAGGCCTGTCAATCTATTTGTTCACTTCCTGCAGTCATACTTGGAGCTCCGATTGTGTCCTGTAGTCCGAAAGTATTGCAACCATAAAACTCCTTTATCTTATCTGCTTTCAGGGCATTTTGAAATCTGGGTTATGGCCAGCAATTTTAGGCACTTTTTAAACAGATGGGAAAAGAAAAACCCATCTGTTGAAAACTCAGAAAAACTTTATTAATACCAAGGTAAATTGTGTTTGTAACACGCTCTGTACACAACATATCACAATAAATTAAAAAGAAATAATATTATAAAGTGCAAAAAAGAACAGAAAATGTGCCAAAAGACCCTTCACTGTGTTTTTTTCAGGGACGAATTTTATGTTTTTATTGCCACAGAAAGAAAGGAGCTCATGTGGCGCTTGGTCTTTGAGTTGGTTAGTCTCAGTCTATTGGTCCATGTGCTTTTGTATAGGACCAGGAGCTCATGGAGGGAAGTGAAAAGTAGCAGGTGTTGTTAAGCAGAACCTCTAGGACTTGGTTAATGATGGGGAAGAGAAAAAGGGTTGATAGGGCCACTAAGTATGGAGGCATGTGTCCACAGAAGATGCAACCGGGCGGAGTCCTGACTATGTTTGTTTTGTGATGGCTAGATGAGGCATCATGAAACAGCACTGTGGGGTTGTGTCCTAATGTTCAGAGGCCACTAGATGGCGCTCTTTGGTTTAGAAATGAAGTGAGGTATCATTGAATGAGTTGTTCACGTCCATACATTTGACAGCAGACAGCGCCATCTGGTGGCCTGGACCTTCTCCAGGACACTGTTTCATGAAACCTCATCAACCCATCCTTGTGTTTGTGTCTATAGTTCTACTAACCTTTCAGCTGTCAAGTTTAGATTAAGAGTCTCATGCTTGACCCACTCAACCAAGTGTCTCCGTGCGACTGGCGACCGATTCCTACAGTTTGCAGTTAGGAAGGCACATTACAAAAAAGACGATGTTCCGGTGAAATCTGGTGTTACAGCCTCGAGGTCACACCAGCGTGGACTCGAACACTAACGGTGACCACAGAAGCTCCAGGCTGCCTTCACAAGACATCGGGTCAAAGTCAATTTCCCCCCAAAACAGGACACTTTGCCCTGAAGTTTTATCTTCTGCAAGAAAATTTCCTTTTATGTGAGGGCCCACATCACACTTATCCTCGTGCAGCGGCAGCTCTTCCTGTCTGACCTCCTTACACATCTCAGACCGGTCACTTGACCTTGAAAAGCAGATATTTTCGAGTTTTTTTCCAGAAACATATTTGCATACCCTCACACTCCACTCTCAAGGCGTCGGCTAATCTCTCCCTAATATTAGCAGCCGTATGTTAAGGGAGATAGCGGAGGATTTGGCAGAGTGGTCATTTGGAATATCTCATGCAAAAGGGCAAAATCTGCCCGCTGGGTTTTCAGAACGCCAACCGTCTGCAAGAGTTCCCGCTTCTGAAGTTGCTGCAGACGCCTCAAGTGGCAAAACCTAATCTAAGTGGGATTTGGATTCCTCTATTTTTGGTTTCCCAGATTATTTTTAACTCCCTCTGACATGAAAAAAACAAACAGCAACCTCATTTACTTCAACCTATCTGTGCTATTTATTGATTATTTACGAAATATGATGCATCTATATGAAGTCTATGCAGCATGTTTTAACTCCAACACGTCCCTTGATAAAAGGCACATTTGTAAATTCACCCCCTCATTGTTTAAATTATTCTTTAAAACCATCCTGCCTGTGTCCTGCATGTGCTGAGTGTGATGTTTGTGGGGACCCTCTGGCCTTGGTGGCAGAAGACAGTTGGAAGGAGCAGAGAGACTTGCAGAAGCAACTGGGAAGACCAAGTGTTAAAGTTTGCCACAGCTGGTGTGGGGTTGACAGAAAGCAGTGATGGGTTCACGAGGTATGTGAGGTCAGAGCTGCCCCTGGACCAAAGTGGGGTCCACAGCGAAGATTCAAATATTATCTGGATGCCTCCATGTTCCACCTCTTCACAGGTCATAATTAATGCGTATGATAGCCAGGCCACTGAAGAGTTCCTGCCCTCAGGAAGTGGGGTGCACCAGCTGGTTGAGGGCTGTCGATATGTACTCAAGTTGAGAGGGGATGAAGGAGGATGCCATTCCCGTGTAAACAAACAAACAAAAAAGATTGAAATCATCTCCTCCCTGTAAAACCGCCGTCCCTTCCCTTTACACAGTAAATGTGGAAATATATAGCCACAAATATTAACACCAACTGGACGGCAGCACATGAGGCTCAGTAACGCTATACAGACCCAGCTAACAAAACAGCGACAGCCTGCGAACACAGCTGTGGAACGCAGAAAACAGAGTTGCTTACTAAAGCTCTGTCAATATTTCCCCTCCTGCAGGCACATGCATTTTAAGGGGCCTGATAGTCGGGCCACGTATTGTCATTGTTGTTGTCGCTGAGATAAAAACTTTAAATTGTGTATCACCGAAATAGCCTGACTGGAATTGATGACAGAGTCACTTTTTTCTTGAGAATCTAGTGCCGTAGTCAAGACCTCTGCAACCAAGACCAAGAGATTTTCGGGACTGGAGAGTATCGAGACAAGACCAAGACATTTCAAGATCAAGGCCAAGACCAGAGCAACGTTTTTGGAGGTCGAGACCGAGACAGAACAGAGGAAAAATGGATTCAAGACCAAGACCCTAAAATAGTGGTCTTTGGACTGGTCTCGGGAGCAAGACTGATCTTGAATACTTCAAGAATCTAAGAATGAAGACACCTTTATCATGGAAAGAAAAAGAGGGTAAAAGGGCCTGGTGCTCCAGCACCACGAGGGCCCTCTGTGTCCCATTGCGTGAGAAACGTAGCCCTCCCTGACCCTTTTTATTTGTTAAAAAAATTGGCCATGCACTGTCATTTTTTTGGTCCTCCTTAACTTCCTTGAGCTGATGCATCCTTTGCGCAAATTCCATCTTTGAGTGTGATGGGTCCATAAAATGTATTCGGTTGAGGGTCACTGCATAGTGCATGCTCTGTGTTTCTGGAGGATCATCACTGCTCAGTGGGTCATGGAACTTTGCATTATTCCACTGACCAACTTTGCAAGTTAAAATAAAAACAAAAAACGCACATCTTTTTCACGACTGTGTAAGCAAAACTACCACTCCTTCATGAGCCTCCAAACTGAACTGGGACTTGTCCAGCAATGCCTGCTAGTGATGGGGTGATGAGGTATCATGAAACAGTATCGCAGTGTCCTAATGTTCAGAAGCCACTAGATGGCGCTCTAGGTTTAGAAATGATGTGAGGTTTCATTGAATGAGTTGTTCAAGTCCAAACAGTTTACAGCAGACAGCGCCATCAGGTGGCCTCTGAACATCAGGACCCTGTTTCATGAAACCTCATCTACCCTTTAATACCGTGTCATGAAACCTCATCTACCCTTCAATACTGTGTCATGAAGCCTCATCTACCCTTCAATACTGTGTCATGAAGCCTCATCTACCCTTCAATACTGTGTCATGAAACCTCATCTACCCTTCAATACTGTGCCATGAAACCTCATCTACCCTTCAATACTATGTCATGAAACCTCATCTACCCTTCAATACTGTGTCATGAAACCTCATCCACCCTTCAATACTGTGTCATGAAACCTCATCTACCCTTCAATACTGTGTCATGAAACCTCATCTTCCCACCACTGCCTGCTACCGATCAAACACCTATCTATAAGGCATTTAGTGCTCCACCAACTATGGGTTTTGTTTGTCCTTCTCAGTGTGGCGGAATAGGTCAACGCCCAATAATAGAATGTCACACTTCCACTTGCCCTGTAGAACCAGAACCACCCAACCTGGGCTATGAGCACCTTTTTGTTCTGAATGACTTGAGAGTCAGATAAACCCCAGCTTGGCGGTTCATCCTGGAAACAGGATAACAGTGGCGGCGCTCCCTTTGGCAACACAAGACCATGTTGTCACAGCCACGCACGTACATGTGAATCAGAGTTTGTAGCCTGCCAACATCACTGAGGTATAAATAGAAGGATGCGTCCTTCCGCTGGGACGAGTCGTCCCTGAAGGGAGCAGCCAGGTAACGGCAAACAGACATGACAGCCAATCAAACCCCAACAGGCCGGGACATCAATCTGGCGAGGCCCTTCACTCACCTCTCCTCCGGTGACCCGTGACACCACAGTTAAGACACTTGCTGCCACGCGTCTGCCCCAGTTCCGACGCATCAGTGGGAGTGAGTTGTTTTTAAACAGTGAAGCAGAATGTCTCGGCTTAGCTCTGGATTAAACAGGAAGTGCTGTTTACATTTTGCCTCTGCTGGTATTTTTAACATCAAAAACATTTACAGTTTTGGTCTGCTGAGAATCCGCCGCATCAAAATTAATGCAGCGTTCTGTCCCGCGCAGACAAAATAAATATGAACCTCAGGCTTATTGTGTTGTTTCTGGCTTTGACTTTAAAAGTGAGTTTCCTGTCTTGAGGCGTTCAGTTTCAGTTGTTTGACTGGGTCTTAGTCCATCTGAGGCTGGATGAAGGTTTCCAGTGTAGTGCTAGGAATGGTTCATCACTTATAGGTGTGTAGGTCTGAGCTGTGGTGAGACTTGTTAGTGACATCATGGATGAGCAGGGACCCACAATCTGAAGGCAAGATCAGAGAGGCGGTAAAAAGTCGATCAAATGTTGAGGTTTAAGTCTCTATATCAAATGTAATCCACATGCAAATGTGGATGATCTGATCAGAAGCAAGGGAGCAGTTGAAAGAGAAAGAGATCCTTGGTCCTGAACTGGAAAGAGGATTAAGGATGTGTCCCATTTCTCACCCCAGCACCAGGTTTTGCACGTTCACGTATAAGTGTAGTGTGTCCCAATCCTCCTCAGAGCGAGGGCACTCGCCGTTCACCACTTGAAATGATCCCTTCAAACCCAGGAGCTGACTTGAAACCAAGTGGGAAGATGAAGTGTGGAGAGATGTCCAGGAGACCAAAGGACTTGATTTCAAAACAGTGTTGGACAGGACAACGGGGACATGTTAGTAGCCAGGACTTCTCTTCCCTTTGTTGACCTTCTCTTGTGTCACACGTTAGCGCTACATGGTCTAGCGTGTCTGACAACATGAACAATACAACATGGATGTACAACAGTATATTTCTATTTCTTCTTAACAAACAACAGTGGGCTAGCATCCAGGCTAACGTTAGCATCCTCACACCTCTAACACATCTATCACCGCAACATAGGCTCCGCCCATTTGTTCTCCGTTGGTTCACCAAACCAAGTGAGATGATCAGCACCGATGCAAGAGGTGGCAGAAACGTTGTAGCTGGCATTTCCAAAACATTGTCTCCAACACTGGATATGCAGGAAACAAAACACAGCACGGCAGCCAATGACACGCCGTCTTTACGGGTGACGTCATGAAGTGTTAGGGACGTCAGTCACTTCACTTCATAGTGGAGGGCACTCAGAACCAAGTGCCAGTGTTAAGTGCTAGTGTTAGGGGGAGAAGTGGAACACAGCCTAAGTGTCTACGTCAAATGTAATCCACAACCAAATGTGGGTGATTTGATTGGAAACCAGGGAGTAGTTCCAAGAGAAAGGGAGCCAGTTGGTCCTGAATTGGTAACAGGTTTACTGCGCCATTTAGATTTGTCTCCTCTGAAGCTATGCTCCCATGACGCCTGTGATGTGTCAGCAATGCAGTGGTCCCAGGCTTGGGTTAGAGTTCATCTCTACACTCGCCTCGACCTCCACCTCTCTGGCTTCAGCTCCGCCCACTTGCTCTCCGTTGGTTCACCAAATGAATTAAGATTATCTGCGCCGCCGAAAGAGGTTGCAGAATCGCTGGAGCTGGCATTTCCAAAACATCTCCAACACTCGATATACAGCAAACGAAACACACAACGCAGACGCTTATGTTGTCTTCGCGCGTGACGTAAGTGAAGTGCAACATCATGAAGTCCCAATCCTTCACGGAGGGCACTTCGTAGTGGAGGCCACTCAGAACAAAGAGCTAGTGTTAAGGGTGAGAAATGGGATTGGGCCGTTAACAGCCCCAGACTGAGTCAAGACCGAAATCTATGAGGGGGCCAAGACCAAGACCCAACTGAACCCAGAATTGAAGCACAAGTAAATATGTGCTTATATATATATATATATATATATATATATATATAAGCACATAAGCACTGAGTAAGGCGGAACAGTGACTCAGTCATCGATGATGACTGAGTCACTGTTCCGCCTTACTCAGAACCTGCCCCAATTTACGACCTCATAAATGCACTGGTTGTGCCGTTCATCAGTCGAGCTATTTTTTTTTTCCTCATTCTCTTATGCCATCAAACCTTTAATGGATCCAGGGATCTATTCAACAGCAGGTCATAACATCGACAGAAGAACTTAAATGTTTGACAATGAGATCGATATCTCCGGCCGTTCATTTACCAAACGGCCATTCACGTGCAAAACAATTACGCCAGCTGTCACCTCTCGCTCGAGGACCTTGAGTTACTCGCGGTCAGCAGGGAGTTGTAAGCCCCCCCCACCCCCCCGGCTGCCCTGAGGTTTCTACAAGTCCTGGCAGACGCCTGCAGCGACTCTCCACTCCGAGCGCAAGAGCAGCAACTTGTCCTTTTGGGTCGCGGCACGAAGCACACCTCCACATGTTGTGGCCGCAGGAGGCAAGTCGCTGGTCGTAGCTTTTGAATATCGTGGTCACAAAACATTAGAAGATGAAGCTCATAACTCCTGGTGACAGAGTAATAAATGAAGCGTGGTCACGCGAGGCCAAGAGGACGACGTGACGGTAACAACAGGAGGCCTCACATCTCAGCAGGACTTTAATATCCTGTCAGCAGATGCCAGAAAGCAGGAAAGGCGCCGCCATATATTAGCATCAGGCCATCATTTCCTGCAGGAGCGTTTGAAAGTTTCTTTTGTGTAAAGGTTAGACGAGGATATGAAGCCCTGCGCCGATCAGGTCGGACGCTTCATAATACACCTGGAAGAGACCCAGTGTTTGACCCTGACAAGAGAATGTTTTTTATGCTTTCAATAACGGAAGACACGATTCAGTGTGCGCTAAGAAGGTTGGGTTGCCGTAACCCACCGGAGGAACTCCTTCAATAAACCAAACATCTTTTATGATAAGAAAAATGGGCTCCAGAAGGAGCACTTCTCTCATGCGGGGAGATTTGGCTGGTGTACGAGGACCACAAGGGGTCTTTACCTGAGCACGTCCCGCCTTTAGGGGCTTGAAGTTGTCACTGGAATGAAGCACCAATGCGATTAAAATTCTGTTTTCTTCATAGAATACAAGGCACATTGCCAAATCATGTTAACATAAATAGTTGAAATGATGATAGGAACACAACAAAATAGAAGAGGTCAAGTGAAAGTTAAAATTCTGTGAGATTATTTTCTCTATGTGTCTCCCTTCAAGGTTGCCATCGCACTTCCTTCTTCTTAAATCATCCTATCCGTCCTTCACTCACAACCTCATCACAACTCTGGTTGTCCCTCTCTTCATCATCAACGCGCTTGGTCCAACTTGTCTCTCCTCTCCAAACCATCTGTCCTCCCAAAGTTCTCCACATGTCCCTCTGATACCCTCCCAAAGACAACCTCAGTATGTTCATGACTTTGACTCTTCTGACTCTGACTCCTGAGTCTCTAAGTGGCCTGTCAAGCCTCGCTTTCGCTCTTGCTACTGCTCTGAAGTCACAGTCGTCCCCACCATGCCTGCACTCTCTCCTTCACCTCCGTCCGCCCATTACTTTGACTCTTAGACCTACCTCCTGCCTCCTTCTGACTCAAACACATCTCCTGACCGTCATTTATCTTTTGCCTTGCTTCCTAATCCGAGTATAAATCACTCTTCATGGAGACTCCTCCCAAACCCTGTCCTTGCTCTTAACTCACACAGTTACACTCATGTCTAAAAACATTGAGTCAAAGAGTCCTTTTATGAAAACACAGCGTACAATATCAATGAAACTACTTCAAAAATGAAAAACGAAATGAAATGAAATGAAAATTCCATGAAATTCCACTGACAACTTTGTGAGTGACATATGCTGTTGACTAGCAAACAAACCAACAAAAGGCCTTTTTTGGTTTAGCTAATAATAATGATAATGAAAATTCATGTTCTGTTTCTTCACAGTCTTGCAAGTTGCGTGTCGACAGAAGATGAAATATTCAATTCTGCCATCTCTGCCGCTTCATATGTGGCTCCATCTTGATCCCCACAGGACTAAAAGCTATGTCTATATTAATCTTGGCGCACATCAAATGACTCTGTTCCCATGGCAACCTGAAGGCCACTGACTGCGGTGGTGGTGGTGGAGGAGGAGGAAGGGGACGTGGAACTCACGGCGAGTGGCTTTGATAATCAGAACAGGCTTCAGGTGCAGTCCACTCGGGTCGCAGTCGGAACATTAGTCTCAGTCACAAGTGTTAACAGAAGTCGTGATTTCATTCATGGCTGAACGAGACCCACCTGCCTGGCAGTGGCTTCTGAGGGAGCCAAATCCAACAGTCAAGGACGAGATCAAGTCGTTTGTATCGCTGTTAAACCTTATAAATCATACCACATCAGTGGAGTGTAATTTCTGTCTATTTGAGGCTTTCAACTTTGCCCTTTTAGTCACATGACAGCATTGAATGCAAGTGTTAGTCTTTGGCATCTGGGCTCACCACAGCAAGTCCTTCACCTCGGCCTGTTTTATCATCCTCTTCAACATGAACCACGTGACTGTCCTCTTCTTCATCTCCAACATCCTTGGTCCAACTCTGCCTCTCCTCTCCACAAACCATCTATTCTCCGGAGCTTTCTGATCTAGTCCTTTCACAGACTGGAACACTCCCCCAGGATACACACCCATCCAGGGTTAGCTTAAGGTTAGGCTTGACCACAAGATGCTGTACTTACCGACATAGTCGGTCATCAAATGAGCACCTTGTTTTCCTAATATAAACATAATGGAATGGGAAAAGACAGTAGAGCCGAGCACACTCATGGTCGGTTAAACTCTCAGGAAACCCCCAGATGGGTCTTCCAAAACTGCAGCTGAACCCTCCTCGAATAGTCGCTGAAATCGAAAGCAGCGCAGAAGGCACCCCCCCAGCTCAAGTCCCCATCAGAAGCGGTTGTGATCCCCTTCACTCAAGAAGATGGCCACATTCTGTTTATTGTACTTGACAGACTTAAAGACCTGGAAAGGTGTTTTTGACTAGTCTGTGTGTGACATACCTGCTTTCTGTACAGGTCTTTTTCAGTAAGTGTAATGGGGTTGAAGCATATTAATATATCTCAATGCGCGACCCATCCTCACTCCCATGGCGTAATATATTGAAGTTGGGAAAGTGGATTTTTGCGTCCTATACTGATGCTGAAGGCAGCCATCAGCGCATGTTCCGCCCGCTGCAGCATATCCTGCGTGTCATGTAAAAGAAAGACAGATGTTGGGGTTTTGTAAGCCATGGGATGGCGCTCCTTTGGTTCTGGAACGCTACGTGGAAAGGATGGAAAAATATTTTTACTCCATTGAAACGAACATGCAGCGCTGAATGCAGCCTTTGGCATGAGGACACAAACGTCCCCTTTCGCATTGTCAGTGTATTACGCCAGGGGAGTGAGGATGGGTTGCTTCAAACAGCGCTTTCTGGTTTGTGAGGCGCCTGTTGGGACGGCCGATACCACGTCATGTTTCTGATGCCCATTCACGGTAAAAGGTGACGCACGTAGTCAGAGGTGGGTAGTAACCAGCTCCGTTACATTTACTTGAGTAAGTTTTGGGACATTTTGTACTCCGAGGAGTAGTTTTAAACCACTATACTTTTTACTTACAAAAGTAGCCGCAGCTGTGCAGTCTGGTCACGTGACCATATCCAACCATTTCAGTCATGCTGGACTCTTGTTCACTGCTAGACGATCACAGCTTCACTGTAACAACCTGGAGTGCCAACTATTGCTGAAGCTTAATGGTGACATCACTGAGTGATTCTGAAGTGAAAAGTTTGTTGTGCATGTTATGTCATATACACACAGACTTAAACACGCACACCCACACAAAAAAAGTACAATGAAGTGTACTTGCTCAATTTATTTATTTTACTATTTTATTGATTGGGTGGAATTTAATTTCTATGTGGACGATTTTGTATTTTTGAATGAATGGTTGTTATAAAAATAAATTACTCAACAGTTACTCAGTACTTGAGTAGTTTTTTCACCAAGTACTTTTTTACTTTTACTCGAGAAATTATTTAAATGACTACGTTTTACTTGTACTTGAGTCATTTCATTCTGAAGTAACAGTACTTCTACTTGAGTATCATTATGAAAACGTTCCAGCTCCACTACTTTTCACCAACAGATTTCCTGTCTGAACAACCTATCTAGCATCACGCAAGGCAGTTCACTAGTTGACTAGTGGTCATTGACCGACCACCAATGATTCTAAATGGAAGACCTTTTTTGCCACTTTGCCTCCGCGACTCTTCCTTATTCAGTGGAATTTCGGGGTGACCCTGGCTCCTGAGTCTCTTGCTGCCCTCTGATCGCCTCCATCCTGCCTGCACTCTCTTCTTCACCTCCCTCAGGAATAAAACACGTCATTCCATCAGGACAGAGCCAGAAAGCAGCAGCAGAGAATGAAACTGAACTTTTGTCCCTCTAACATCGTCCTGATCCTCGCTTGCTGTATTACGTAGTTGGTCCCTGGTTCAGGGTGGGGTGTCGCTCCTGTCCCGCGCGGGTTCTCCTCTCAGCTCAAGCTCATCGCCATCATTAAAGCGACAAGTCAGCCACCACTCTCTCACACAAGTCTCTGGCTTTCATGCTTCGCACCGGCGTTCCACTCTTTGTTCTGCCTCCATCCTTTTCCAACCTTGTCTAAGCAGTTGACATTCATGCTCAGTTTTCCGCCACTCTCCTGCTGTCGCGCAAAACAAATCCAGAGTTTCTCCACTGCGCTTTCCACCGGAGAGATTTGTTGAATCTTTTCGGCGAGCAGTGACGCATAATTGCTTCTACAAGGCAAAGTTGCATCCTAATTAATGAGAGGATTTATTTCCCCTGCTGTGCAGGATCTACTTTGGGTCCCGTTTAATGTTGTTTATTCATGTAGGAAACTTGTAGCAGCGACATCAGAACCTGCGTCCCGCGGCGGCTCTCGCTGATGTAAATCTGATGATGCGACGCCTCTGAAGCCCGGCTCCGTCCCAAACTCTCAATTACCATAGAAATGAAAAACTCGCCACTAAGTCGCCGAGCGACTCGGGCGGTGACGTGGGGGTGAACGTGGGAGCGACATGGCCGCCGGCCGCCGCGCCCGCGAGCTGCCGTCTTCAAAGGGAACTGAAGTTTAGGTAATGAGACAGAAGAGCCATCTCCAGCATCACAGCGGCTGCGACTCCCGTCCCTCTCTGGCAAGCGCGCTATCAAAGGGAATTTCAATGGTGATTAAAAGTTAAACTGGATTCCTTAAAGCGAAATGCCGGGACCTTAGAGCTGCATGTGCTTTTGAAAGTTCAGTCACTCCGCGGTTCATTAGTTTGCGATATGAAAGCCGGAGAAAACACGCTGATTCGATATCAGTGCGCTGTGAAGGAGGGCCGTTAGAAACCGACCTGGGTGAGAATTCATCGTCTGAACGGGCTTTGAAGAATTATTCGCATGGATTTTGGGGTCGATAATAAGACCCCTTTTAACTATTTACACGCCACTCTCTTTCCATCTCGCTTGGTAAATGGTTTGCCAGTTCAGCTCTGTTGGCTCTGGTTCCACCTGTTCGGTCCGACCTTCAGAGGAGTCATGTGGCGACCTTGAGCGGCAGAATCACCCTGCATTCCTCCCACAGTCAGGTGGTCACCCAGAGTTACATACACACCGCCCCCCAACTGGGTAGCTTCTATTCAATGAAGCAACAGCTCTACTCACTGTTTCAGGACGATGACTGAGCTCTCAACATATATGTCTAGTGAAGACGCCATGAACTGCTTAAAACTTGGACTAAGGCTTGGACTAAGGCTATTTCACTCTACCGTGTCCGACAACATGAACAATACAACGTGTATGTACAACAGTATGTTTTTATTTCTTCTGAACAAACAACAGTGGGCTAGCATCCAGGCTAATGTTAACATCCTCCTACCGCTAACAGATCTATCACCGCAATATAGCGGCGATGATGGCTTCAGCTCCGCCCACTTCTTCCCCGTTGGTTCACCAAACCTAGTGAGAAGATCAGCGCTGATGCAAGAGGTTGCAAAAACGCTGGAGCTGGCATTTTCAAAACGTTGTCTCCCACACTGGATATGAAGGAAACAAAACAGAGTACGGCAGCCAATGACACGTTGTCTTTATGCGTGGCGTCAAGTCCCAATTCTTAGAGATGTCAGTCACTTCTCTTTGTCGTCGGAAGGTGCTTCATAGTGGAGGGCGCTTTAAACCAAGTGCTAGTGTTAAGTGCTAGTGTGAGGGGGAGAAATGGGACACAGCCTAAATCTAAAACCTTCCACCAGACTGAAATTGAAATCTTTTGTTTATTGATAAAAATCTGAAATTAGCTCCGTATTTTATCTTTTTTTTCCTCATGTAGTGCTTTTGTGCCCCCCCCCCGAACACCCAGAGGGAAAGATCAATCCCTCTTTGGAGGCTTAATGAGTCTTCCAAAACGGTTACGCCACCCAACCTCTGGAACCACTGGGGGGCGACAGGCAGGAGAGACGTCATCTGAACACGGCTCCCGACCAGGAGATTCAACTGGAGGAGACAGAACAGTGGCTTTAGAAGGGGGACGACCTCTTCGGGGAACCCAGGCCGGTAAAACCTCCTCCCCTGCCAGAAAATGAGCCGGCTTGATTCTGTCTAAAGACACGCGCTCTCTACGCCCGCCCATGTCCAGCACGTAACTCTTAGACCCCACCTCCAGTACCCTAAAGGGGCCATCATAAGGGGGTTGTAGGGGTGACCTATGAGCGTCGTGGCGCACAAAAACAAAACGAGATGACGCAAGCTCTGCAGGCACAAAGGTCCGAGGGGAAAAGTGGTGAACCGGCACTGGTGCAACCATGGTTTCAGTCGAAAGTGGCATTACCGGAAAGGGGAAAGGGGGTGGAATCTCAGGTAAAAACTCTCCCGGAACACGAAGTGGTTGTCCAAAAACTAATTCTGCGGGTGAGGCATTTAGGTCCTCCTTGTGAGCTGAACGCAACCCCGACATGACCCACGGCAGACGGTCCACCAAGTTGGCATCCGAGAGTGCAGCGCGCAACGACGCTTTAAGCGACCTGTGAAAACGCTCACACAAACCGTTAGCCTGAGGATGATACGCAGTCGTACGGTGAACCTGCGTACCCAGAGACCTTGCCATTGCTGACCAGAGCTCAGAAACAAACTGTGGGCCTCTGTCCGAGGTGATGTCTGATGGTGGACCGAAACGTGGGACCCAAGTTGAAATGAATGCGCGTGCCAAGTCCGCGGACGAAGTGGAGGACAGAGGGACTGCCTCTGGCCACCTGGTGGTCCGATGCACCATTGTGAAAAGATGTGCGGGAACAAGAAACCGCCGTCCTCCGAACCCAGCAGAGACAACATTTCGTCCATTAACTCCACTGCCGAACCGTCACCAAGCCCAGGAAGCGAAAGCAGTTTATCCGCTCTCTCTGCCGCGGACGGGCTGAAACGCCGAAGGAGAAGCCGAAGCGCTCTGCTGAGCCTCAGAAGAGGAGACGTCCTCCTCTACCTCGTGTAACATGTCCAACTCGGGGTCACCAATGTGACAAAAGCAAGAGCAGGCGATGAGACGGCAAACTTCCAACCACTTTATTTACTCCAAAAACAGAACTCACTCCCCTCCCCTCACAGTCAATATATACATCACCACGCCCCATACCCATAAACCATCTGGGTGAGAGAACACACCCCTTAATGTCCACCACACTTTCATGTTTCCACCAAAAACCTTGGGAATTGATGATTGAAGTTCTCCTGATAATTCACATTTCAATGCATTCGCTGTCACAATTTGCATTCATTTATTTTTGGCTCAATACTGTGCTTTATTTTTATTGATTTACATATTGTTTTTTTTGTTTTTTTGTGAAAAGAAATTGCAAGATATAAATATGTTTTCGCCCCGACAGGTTTTTCACCTCGATTTTCACAAAGTTAGGAAATATCAATTGTTCCACGCACTGGTAACATTTTTCAGAAGATAAGGTCTGATGAATACATTATGTCTGATGAATGTAGTAATAGTGTGTTTTGTTTATTTCAGTGCAGCTCTGTGTTCTGTGAATTTCCTCCAATTTTCTCTCCAGTGACTAGATCATCTTTTTCTCTTCTAAAAATGTCACACTGAAACAATCCAGTTGTCCTAAGATAAGCACCCTAGCGGCTTCCAACGCCTCTGCATCTACAAACATTAGAGAAGTATTGATTTTAGACTTCAAATATCCACCAAATACATACATTTTTGAGGATATGACACTGCGTATTGAAGGGTGTAACTCCAAATCTACTTCCTGAGCTTCACGTGAGCAATCCTCTTCTAATACAATCCTCTTCATCCTTATACTTTGCCCTTCTTCATCAAAAGAACTGCATCGACACGTTCTCTGATACATTAAAGTCCCTCACTGAGGAGTTTAAAAAATATCATTCTCTTTCAGCCAATGAGCTGAGGGCGCGAATAAAAACATAAAACAGCATAATGCTCTTTGTTTCCTCCACAACAACCCCTCCCCTAATAAACACAGCTCTACTTTCTGGCTCTAATTGGGGCCCCACCTAAAGAAAACCAATGTGTACTCAATAAAACATTTTCCCTGAGGACGCGACCATCGCTCGGCGCCGCCGCGTCTCAAAGGCGCGTGCGGGCTTGCTACATACGCACGTACATCCTCGTGTTCTTTATTTATCTTTGAGCGCGAGGCCCCCCGCCGCGCGGCGCTTGTTTCTTCTGTCACGATGATGAAAGGCACCTGCTGTTCTAAGCAGAAACTCGGAAACTCAGCCGCCTTCACTGACGTGGCGCCTAAATTATTAACGAGGCGAGCGGTAATTTCGGTCAGTTCTCAGAGCGTTTCAACTGTTCGTGGAGTGTAGTTAACAATGACAGCAGAGAGGAGGTTCTCCGAAATGGTGTTCTTCTTCAACTCCTGTGCTTTTCTTATCGGTTGCTGGTCCCTCTTCCAGATCTCCAGACTCATTAGCATGTAAAGCGTGACACTAGCATCTGTGCACTGGCAATTTACAGTCCAGAGTCTCAGCAAACTTGTTTATTGTTCCTCCTCTGGGTCTGAGGAAGTCGTGGTGCAGCGTCCATCACAACTTTAATGATGTCACCGAACACAGCACCCCATCAGGGAGGAGTGAAGTAAACAGCCTCAGAAAGACTGGTCCTCAGTGAGCGCTCCTCATTCGCGGTTCAGACGAAACACATCAGTGCTCGACAGGACAGCGCCACAACACACTGGTGTGTGCTGCTGGAGTCACTCCATCAAGCAGAAGATCGCCGGCTGCCACCGTCGGCAGACTTTAGCTCCATCACTAGCAGATATTTTGAAAACAGCAAAGGAAAACTGGCTGGAAGGCGCCAGAAGTCGGATTCCAGGGATCAGACAATCCAGCTAGTGGAGTCGTACACCACGTAACCTGACACCGCGCCAAGACAGAGACCAAGTTCTAGACCAAGACTTTGGGAGGCTGAGACCCAGTAGAAGTGGAGTGTATTCAGTTTGGTCTTGGCCCTCACTGGTCTAAACGTTTTCCTTAATCCTCAACCTCAATCCACAACCTCAATAATGGAAATTTTAAGATTCGCCGGCACCTTCTTTGAGATTGAGAAATTCCCGGAATGACTACCCAGAAGGCTTTGCGTATTCCCCGGGAATAAAAAATGGTGCCCAGAGCGGTAATATTTTTGTTGTTAATGGAGACATAAATATTACGAAAACCATGAACTTTATGCCCAGTTGATGGATTATTTACCATTGTTTCACCATATTTTCTTTTATTTTACAATCTTTTTGTCAAGCTTCTTCTAAATTGACAGACTGAACGCTGCCCCCCACAGTCTGAGGACGTATCTGTATTTATAAGGGGAGTCCCGTTTCACATAGCCCTTAAGGTTTCGAAGGTTCAGAGTTAAGGTTGAGAATTGAGGGAAGAATGGGAACTCACCCTTGTTGTCGTCTTAGGTTAGGTGGTCTAGCCTACAACGATACAGCAAGGTGTCAGACGAGACGGCAAGCGTCCTGCAGACAGCCATTTCAAATGGCTCAAACATCTGGCAGTGAAGACAGTGAGCTGCTGAAGAGTGCTTGGCAAGTGTGAGGCACAGCAGGATGGTTGGATTTCCCAGCGTGTTGTGATGTCTAAAGCCACCGTTTGTCTCACACGTCTTCCTTGGTCTAAATGTTTCAAAATGACGGGTTTTATTTCCTGCTGCTGACTGGCCCTAAACCAAACCTGACTCTGATGTGAACCTCTGTATGGTTGATTCGTCCACTGTGGTTCACCTCTATGGCTCCAGTGGCAACTGCAGATCAGTTCCCACTGGAGCGTCTCAAAACAGCCCAGGAGGTTAAAGGGGATGGACCTGCTACGAAACACGGTGGACCTCTATGATCAGGTAGCAGATGAATGGTGTTTTTCAGGTTTCAAATGGCTGCAAAACGCCTACTTGCCTTTGACGAAGAGGAAGAACTCAGCGGGATCCACAGTGGCAGTCAGATTATTATGCATTTGTGACGGCACCAAAGACTTGCCTGGATTACACTCCCCTATATGAGGTTTTCTCTCTGCTTTAATGTCACCAGAACTCACACACGGCCTCAGAAGAAGTAATCAAATCTGACATGATATCACAGACTAAATATGTTTCATCACTTCTTCATCTCCAAAGCTGGGACCGGCTGATGTGGGCAAGCTGACGGCTTTCATTTATCCCATGCTGTGAACGACAGTGTCGCAGGATGTAGAAATGTTTGAAAGCTGACGCCGTGTGATGTCCGTCTTTTGACATTTAAATCAGACGGAAAGCGATGGAATGGAGGTCTGCGAGTCCTGGTGACATCTGCAACATCTGATGGTGGCGAGGCTGCTTTGCATTTAGATGGAAGCTTAGGGAATGATGGTCAAGAATGTGGTGGCTGAAATTTCATTTGAAGATGTTCATGATTTGTGTCGCAATGTTGGCGTTCTTCTTTTTCTTCATCCCCAACAGGGTTTGTCCCGAGTCCTACACGTTCCTCTGCTTCCATCCTCCTCCAGTCACACCTTCATGTCTCATTTGTCCCTGAACCTCACTGGTTGTCCTCCTCCTCTTCATCTCCAACATCCTCTCCACAGACCTCCTCACCAAACCTTGTCTCCAAACTTCTCGAGCTAACATTTTAGCCTTAGGACTGGAAATCGAAAGGTGTATTGGATTTTGTTTTGCTGTTTAACTAGTAGGCTTATTTGGATTCACAACCTCACACTATTTTTGCAGTACAATGGCTTCTTACTGTCTCAAAAGAACCTTCCTGTCATCGCTCATCAAGGCAATGGAACCCAGAAGCTGAATTGATGCAGGTTCACAGAAGACGCAAGAGAATGAGAATAAATTGACAATTTATTAATACAATAATATAAACATAAAAAACGGACAGGAACTATAAACTGAGGACGTCAACACCAAACGCGGAGTGAGGAAACAGGAACTGGGGCAGGGAGAAACCAGGCAGAGAAAAGACGTCACGCACGTACAGAATTTAGAGCAGTGGTTCTTAACCTTGTTGGAGGCACCGAACCCCACCAGTTTCATACGCTCATTCACCGAACCCTTCTTTAGTAAAAAATAAAATATGATACACTAACTGCAGACTAGACTGAGGGGTGGACCTCTGCGGCGGAGGCTCCACCGAACCCCTGAGACCGACTCACCGAACCCCTAGGTTTCGATCGAACCCAGGTTAAGAACCACTGATTTAGATATATGAAAACAGGAGAGGAGCGAGGGTCGAGAGAGTTTACCGTGAGGACGTGTAGCAACCATCTGGCCACGCAGACTGGAAGCCGGGTGTAGAAATCAGCGAGGCTTGATCATCTGTAGCATTCCAGCTGCGTGGCCATTAAGCTGGAGGGAACACAGGAAACAAAATAGGCAACAACAAAATAAAAGCACGGGAGAAGACATGGAACATGACACTTCCGACTTCAACATTCAACATCTACTGTGTAACTTCACCAGTAAGCACTGGTCCACTTCAGCCTGTGAGGTACTTTTTCAATCTTAGATGTCTTTAGTTCACTGCTGCCATATAATCCTCTTTTAGGACCTGAATTTTGACTTACTTTCAAGTCTTCTATGCTATTTTTCTGAATAGGTCAAAAATTTAAAAGATGAATATTTAGTCCTGTGGTCTATTGAAAGAACCTGCTTTATTTATTTAGCATTTTATTTCTCAGACTTTCTGTTGCATGGCGGAGTGGTTGTTGGTCCGTACTCACACTGTCTGTTCCTCAGCAACACGCGCCAGTTAATGTGTTTTCTCTTGAGTGCGATGGAGTTCTCGGCAGGCGGCTCTCCAAACTCACCGGCAACTTGCTTCGGCTGCCTCTGGCAGAAGTAAAACAACTTTAAATGTATGTATGAAGGAATGGCTCAAAGGCACGCGGCGACAGCTCGCTCACAGTGATGATGAAGGTGTGGGGAGACGCGGGAAACGTGTCACTGCTGTCAGCGAGAGACGGAATCTGACTTCCTGTCAACATGACTTCAGCTAGCGCTAATGTACTGTCGAGACAGAGATCTTCCAACCCACACGGACGAAACCTGCGAGGAAACCCACCAACTTCCAAACTGCGGTAGAAAATTAGTTTCCCTGAAAGATCCACAAGATACTGTTTGAAGCGTCCAGCTTTATACACAAATTCCGGAAAATGACTGCTTAAGATCGGCTCCCGATGATTTATGTCTGGACTTTCTTGTTGCGAGTGACTTCGATAAAGTTCCGGACTCTACCCTGGAACTGGATGCCCACACCTTTCCCCATCCATGAACCCTGAATCCTGATCTTGACTGAGTGCCTCGTTCTGGACCCAAGGTCGCCAAATGACATCAATTCCTCCAGACCTTGAAACTGTGCGTGGCCTTCAGATTGGTTCAAAAGCAGCGGGTACAGAGCTGTAATTCCCCAGCTTGAGATCAATAAAGTGAATCAATCAGTCCATTTCATGGAATGAGTCGAGCAGCTGCATTGAAGCCAAACATCACCAAGTGCAATGAAAAGCATCAGACACAATGGCGTGAGGAGCACTCCAGAGCAGAGGGGACGCAATCTCTAGCGTGATGAATCATGCTCCTCCACCTGGCAAGCTGATGGATGGGTCCGTGTCTGGCGTTTGCCAGGGGAAGGGTACTTGTCGGCAAGTGACGGCATTGTGCTAAGATGAGAGTTTGGATGGGCGGCTTTGGGGGAGCGTCCTTGGCCCTGTTCCCCAACCGAACGGCACTCAAGCATACCAAATGATTTTGGAGAATTCCATGCTCAAGATCCAGTTTGGGGCCCTATACTAAAGAGCTTAACACAAGGTTTGGCGTAGTTTGGTGGGATGAACGGTGATTGCATGCAGATCTTATATTTTGCATTTTTATATTTCTGCTGATAACTGTTAACTGGGAGGACTACAATTTCATTTCTACTGGATGTCTTGCATTTCGTATTCATGACAATAGAGTTGACTTGAACTTGAACTGTGACTGGTGACCCCAGCCTTCATGTTCAACATCATTGCTGCAAAGGGCACCATGCACGTCACTTGGATTCGTCTCCTGCTTTCGGCAATATCGTATTCCTCTGTCCAATATTACAATACAGTGCCTTGTGTCTCAGCAGTTTTAAATGCAATCCCTTGTTGCTCCCCTGGATCTTTCACCCTGATACGGAATTGTCTCGTCCTCATGACACCACTTGATGGTCAGTTTCATGGCGACATGCTTTTGCCGTGTACTTTTCCTCAAGCCTGTGCTGGATGTGGATCAATACCGGGGGTGTGATACTCTGGGCCATATCTGGTTCAAACAGCATGTAGCCCAAATCCTGTAGGTAAAATATTTTCTCGAGGCGTGGTGACCGACGCTGATTCATTTACTGCCAAAAATAACGTCAGAACCCAACTGTTGCAGCTCACTGTTGTGTAGTATCTATACAGAAAAATGTAAATAAAACATCTATGAGTTTGCTCAAGGCGAGTTGCATTTCCGGCGATGATGAAGTAATAACTATAATAACTATAATACAGTTAATGTTATGCCTGTACTAATGTGAACATGCTTTGCTGTTTGATGTAACTCTTGTTATAAATAGTTTCGAAAAACACTGTGTCTGTATGGTGACATCACTGGACTAGCAACACGCTGTGAGCAAACATCTTTTTCATTCAGGTTTTTTATCTTTTTGTGTATGTATTTTACCCAAGACATCAAAGTTGAGCTGCAACAAATGACATTTTTTTGTCAGTAAATGGAAAAAATAAACGTATTGCACGTGATCGATCAACGGTCACTGTGGCCTGGAAACGTGAGTGGCCAAGAAAATAGTTGACCTACACCAGAATGGTGCTACATGCTGCTCAACCTAGGGTGCGTCCCACCCACATCCAGGTCAGATACATTTTCCTTTTTATTCCTGGTAGTTGCAGTGTTCTTCTGACAAGCCTCTGTTCTTCAGTCTATTCCTCCGCCTGTGTTCTGGAGAGTCAATCGGGCCGTAATAACTCAGTGTCGGAAAATGTGACTTTTATAACGGTGCCATCTCTATAAGGCACTATATCATTTCCCCCACACCTTCACGAATTGATTCACGGTGCTTAAGTGGCTCTCCGTGGTGTCTCGTCTCCGCCGCGCTCTCCCATCTGACTTGCAGAGAATGAGCAACGGCATCGCCCGACGCCGGGTCCTCCAGAGAAACGCTAATAGAAGCATTTGGCAGCTTGCCTCCAGAGGCAGAAGGGATGGACCTGTTTCCCTTGATGTCAGTGTGAAGAAAGAGAATTACAGGTTTGGCATTGCTTCAAATGGCAGGAACAGGTGATGGTGAAACACAAAATCCCATAAATCAGCCTCGGGGACGAGTAAGCGCAGAGCGTTTTGGAGACTTAAGGTAACTTAAGGTCACGCTGGATCACTGGTGCCATTGTTCCTGGAGTACATAACATAAAGTGTCCTCCTCTAAGTTCGAGTTGTGTGGAAAGTGATGAGATGTGAGATGTCGAGAGGCTTCGAGGAGACATACAGACAAGGTCCCCGATCCACCGCAACTGGCTTCTTCATATGGATATAGTGTATCAATCACACATTTCTTGTGTCTGCAATCTTGTTCTTTCAGTCACTACCAAAGGCTGATGTTTATTGTTGTGGAAATCACATCATCATACAGTCTATATGAGACCTAAGATACAAGGCCACTTGCCAAAGGGTATCATTTCAAACCGAGACGAGGCATTAAGCCCTTTTCCAACATCTCTCCAAACATGGAATACTAGGTAAAAAGTGGCCCACGTTCCTCTCAAAATTGGTCAGTTTTACATCATTTAAGAAAGACAAATTCAGCCAATGGAGGTACGATGATGTGGTGAGAATTCTTAACACTAGATTGCAAATACTTCTTTTGCCAGTGTGCTAAAAATGATGCTCAAAATGAGCCCATTCAGTCAATTTACTTTCTACTAACTAACATTTGGAGAGCTGGTCCCCATTCGACCTGCTTGAGCTCGTCTGTGGGAAAAACAAGATTTTCTTTTTTCATTGTTGCCGGCAAAAATGACTGATTTTGCTGCAGATTTTGTTTTCGTAATTGCGGTGAACAACATGACTTAGATTTAAAAAAAATAGTGTCAGATTTTAGCCTTTATTTGCAAAAATACAAAAGAACACACACAGCAAATGAATAAATTAACATGTTTGATACAAAACGAAGGTTTTTAAGATGATGTTCCGTGACTAGTTTCCGTTCTGACAGCGTGTAGTGAGCGCTGGTTGTTTTGTTCCGGAGCTCCTCACAAGGCCGTAGCCTGATGGAGGTATGGATGGGCGCAGTCTGAGAAGTAAAGGTGGGGAATGTTTGTGTGTGTGTGTGTGGGCGGAGTTGTCCAGCGGCTCATTAATCCAGAACAATGAAAACAGTAGCTGGTGATGTGTTCCGCAGAGTTGAGATGTAGAGAGTCAGAAACAGCCTGGAGAGAGATGGATCTGGAGGTCAGCCATGTTTGTTTCCGTCCGCCCCGTATAGTGTTCAGGTGACGCTGCGTCTGAGTTCTTTGAGGAAAGCGGAGCTACAGCAGTGAAGCCTCAAAGTGATGAACACTCTGCAGCGAGGAGATGATAATGGGGGCAGCCCTGAGAGCAATTTCTTACTTTTGGCCTCAGGCGCTCACGTCGAAGATCATCATTTATAACGTCCTCAGGAATCTACCGTCCTAAATGAGCCAAGACTAATGCTCATTCGCAGGACGAGTGCAGGACAGGGGAGGAGGACATGATGGATATTTGACTTCTCACCTGTCAGCGACCGACACTGACATGAGCCGCACGTATTCTCGTGCTCATCGCGCATGTGGGCCACTCGCCTCTTGTGACTCGAAGGTGCTCACCGGTAATGACATCCTAATCTCTGAGAATGCCACCCGCTAAAATCTCGGGTGGCTGGGGCCCGGAGCTCGCGGCTGGAGTGAGCTGAGCACTGGAGCTTGGCAGGCGTCCACCCCTGAAGCTCAACCATCTATCAGCCCAGCTTAGGCAGTTTTCAGTGCTCAGCACTGCGGCTCAGGAGCAGGGTGACATGCAGCTCCCTGGTGAGGAATACAGACTCGCGGGTGGCGAAGCTATAATATCCAGAATGGAATGTCGAGGGTTTTATATTCTCCTCGTGAAATATTTATGTGGTCTGTTTACAATGGAATATTGGTGCAACAGTTTCTGGGGCACTGAAGCGGAAGATTTCCTGGTTCACTGACCACAACACATATTTCATCACTGAATAATCCCTCAATTTGATCATGTTAATCTAATGATACCGGCGTCTTGTTGACGGCAGTCTTGCTGTCTCTTTGGGAAGTGCATTTATTGCTGCACGTTTTGGGGAACATTGTTAGCTTTGGCTCCCATCATGTGCCTGTAGCGATTTTTGACTGGATGTTTCTTGATTTGGATTTTCTGCTTCGGAGATTGTGTTCACATTGTTGGACGTTGAGCCTTGTGTGTCCTCCGGGTGGAGTGTTTCCAACTTGGCTGCGTTGTTGCTCAATCTGCCAACTTTCCAAATCTTTTTTGGCATCTTGGTGTAAAGCGACTTGAACAAATCAAACAACTTTTCTGGTCGTTTTTCATCTACAGCTCCCGCTGTGAGCACCTACTGGGTTTTTATTCTGTGTATACTAAACAATACAATAGTATTTGGTTTCCATATTCCATCATAAAATACATTGTGATTCTGACAAGGTTCCCATGAGTGGGTCAAACACCAGCGCCATTTTGCTGGAGGGACCAAATACTAGTGCGCTGCGCAGTGAAGCAGTGGAAGTAGCAGTGACAGTATTTGAAGAAGAAGAGCAGGTTCATGTGAACCAAGGACTTGTTTTGAATCCAACCATGTCGCTGTGGTAGGGACGACTCTTGACTATTGTGAGAGGATGAGGTGTCTGAACAGATGAGAACACTGAACGCTAATGTAAATGGAACGTAAAACTCTCTTCAGAAGGGTTGGCAGGACAAAACATGTCATACGTTCGGGTCAACAGTGTGACTGACTGGGTCTTTTAACAGCAAGTATTGACCCCTGCTCACCCATGTATTTTGTAGTTTCTCTGCTGTTCGATGGCTTGCTATCATGACTTGTTTACACTGGAAAACCCTGGGCATTTGTCGGATTCCGAACCGGTTTGAGGCAAACTTTTAGGGCAAAATCATCCTGCAAAGCAGCCAAATGAAGATGGTTGCCACTCGCCCCTCAGTCTTGAACTGGCTTCACCTGCTTCTTATGACACACTTCATCTTTTGGTTAGAGGAACAGGCTTCCATGCTCATTGGCTCCATTAGAACATCCAACTGTCATGTAAGAGTTCACCATTTCTCCTCTGATCCTGAAGCTGAAGAGCTTTTTTACCTGCATTCTAATGCTGCCCCGACAGGCTCCTCCTCCAGTGACCTCACAAAGGCTTGGTTCCAGTTCCTGCTTTGATGCACTGAGAACTAGATTTACACTTATTTCGCGTTGTAATTCAGGAGAATGAACTTTGTCGTCGATACAGGATCATTTCATGCTGCAGATTTATGCATAGATCCCGAAGGCATGCCTGTGACATTTTAAGCATCTGACTCACGCAGATGCCCAAAGTCGGGCGTGAAAGATAGCATCAATTCTCGACACATAATGTCGCTCTTCTTATTGAGCTGGTTAATGAACCCCAGTGTGAAAGACTCTTCATTTCCTATTTCGGCCACGTCTTCTAATTGCCAAAGTGCCAGTTTGGAAATTACAAGTTGGTGGCCTGATGCCGAAGGTCCCATCATAGGCCTTGATCTCGGAAGGAGCACAGATAAGAGCAGGATTACTGTCTGGGCGCATGCTGAAGAGCCGTGCGAGGCCCCTCGGAGCCGCGGGTGCCGTCAGAGGTCGCGCTTATTAAAGGTTATTACGAAAGGCCCGGAAGACGGTGTCAGATGAGCGGATTACTGCCGCGGAAATGGTGACAGGAAGCGCGGAGACGAGGCTGTCGCGCTGATCGACCCGGAGAGAATTGAGTCTCATCTTTCGCTGCACACAAAGCTCCCGTCAAAGGTGCCCGGGTGTATTTGTCGGCGATGATTAGGAATTTCCAAAATGCAGAGCGGGATTTATGGCCGCTAATGCCGCTTGCTTTAGGAGATTCTTCACTGTTTACTTTGGATCTCATTTATCATCAAGAGGAGAGTCAGCAAAATTCTGCAGAAGTGCTGCATCGGGGGGAAGTTTAATGGCGGCATTAATGCCAGCCGCAGCCAAAAAGATGTCTCTTTCATCGAGCATTGATCACGATGTAACCGGGCGGAAGCGTGTCGCAGCATCGATGACGTTACGGTAATATGAGGAATCAGCAAACCAACCGCGGCTCCTTTATCATGCTGGCGGGCGCAATAACAAGGAAAAATAAAGTCGGGAAAATCTCATTTTTGAAGGAAAGAGGAAATGCAGCGAAGCACTTTGAAGAAGACTTGGGTCACCACAGAGATGCTGTGGAGGGGATTCCCAAACCCTCTCATGCACAGCCTGCTGGTGCTGCACCCGGTCCCGTGACATTCCTGAGCCAGAGTGGCGTCTTTACCTGCAGTTTGGCAATGTGTATATATATATATATATATATATATATATATATATATATATATATATATATATATATATATATAAATGAAAGCATTGCTAGTGGATCCCTAACAAACCGAAGAAGTATGTGTGTGTTTAAACAAGGCACTGATCTGATCCAAGTATGGTTGGATGAAATAAGACCTGGTGATTTTCTAAACGGTAAAAAAGAAGGACTGTATGACGGAATTTCACAAGGGAGCACTGCGACAGTGGTGCTGTAATATTATTGTACCGGTGTGTTTTGAATCGTAATGAAACTGCTAGAAATGCTACATGCTAACGAAGCTAGATGCTAACAAATTAGCATGGGTTTGTGTTGTTGATGGGGATTTGGATGTAACTTTTGTGCTAGCATTTTCCTCACTGCCATTTTCTGCTTTGTTTTCGCACCACAATATGGTCTCCCACTGCGTGAGCTTTACTGCCGTCTCTATGTTTCTCATCTCATTGCAAAGCTGCCTGTTGGGGTGATGTGTTTGTTGCTTTGTGCAGTTTTGTACCTTGTTTTCATGTTGTCCAGGATCATATTCCACCACTTCAGTCAATAAAGACAGGAGGAAACAATTGTCAATAAGGAACAAAGTCATGAAAATAACTTGTGACCAGATGGTGGACTGTAGTGATGAAGAGATGAGGTATCATGAAACAGTATCACAGGGTTGATGAAACAGTGCCCTAAATTTCAGAGGCCACTAGATGGCGCTCTTGGTTCAGAAATGATGTGAGGTTTCATTGAATGAGTTGTTCAAGTCCAAACATCTTACAGCAGACAGTGCCATCTGGTGTCCTCTCAAAATCAGGACACTGTTTCATGAAACCTTATCGACCCTTCAGTACTGTCTCATGATACCTTGGGAGAGGCTGGGGAAAGGGTTACATCAAGAGAGGTCCCCACAAGGCTAGAGATGCAAGTGTGTGGGTGTGTGTTTGTTTACCAGTTCATCTGAATGTCGGACTTTCTGCTACGACCATGTGTTGCTTTGTTGTTGTTTCAGGCCCCTGTGGTTGTTTTGCGTCTCGATTGGTTGCTATGGTTGCTAATTCTTTGTCTGCGGCCGAGGGCGGGTGCAGCATCCCAAATTGGCCCTGGCTGATCAGATGCTTATGACTGCTAATCCTTGAGCTCCAAGATGAGAAAAAAAAGCAACTTGACTTCAGAAATGCAGACGGATGAGGGTGAGATGAAAACATTCCAGGTCCCTTCAGTTCGGATGATCTGAGCCGCAGCACAGACACGTTTCCCTCTTGCTCCTCCTGGATGCTGTTGTACTGAAAATAGCAGACAGTAATGCAGAACAGACGACTGTGTCTCTGTCCTCCCACTGAGGTTCCTTTTGCCCTTGACATTTGCTGTAAGAGGCGAATGTTTGGTGTTCAGTCTGACTTACAAGAGCATGGCTCACTCAGTGTCCTGCACCGCGTCAGAAACCGTCTTGATTTCTGAGACACTGGTTGTGTTTGTGACGAAAAACTCGCTGGTTGAACGCAGATTCCGAAAATTGCTTCGACTTCACGCTGGGTTTGTTACCTGGTTGGGATTATCACAGAGTACTCGCAGTACCCAGATTCCTCCTCCACTAGCCAATATCACCCGGAAACCCAGGGCTTAGACTCGGGTGGGCCGAGGGGTCAGGGTGACTCCCAGGATCCTCTGAACGCCTCTGGACTTGCAGGGATCACACATCACACACAGGCTGATGCAGAAGGTCCACCTGCCAGATCCTTCTGTCTCTGTGCAGAACTTGCTTTACTGGTCCTCTGTAGCCAGGTCTCAGGGGTCATGTTGGAGCCCCGAGAGTTTGCAGGCAGTGATTATTTAAAGTGGGACGCTGGACCAGGGGCTGACTTTGGACTTCCAGCAGAAAAAGCCACAAATGCCAGGAGGAAATGCTCCTCAAGAAACACTGAACTGCAGGACGGCTGCGCCGTTAGCTCACCGGAGGAAACGTGGACTCTGGATTAGGAGGTCATGGGTTTCAATCCCAGTGTGGGCCATTAGGCAAGGTCCTTGGCGCTCCATTCTGATCCACGCTAAGTCGCTCTGGATAAAGGCGTCGGCTGAATGGCATGTAATCAAAGCTCTTGTGAAGTAATGTAGCGTCACAACCTCATGGGAAAGAGGGAAGTCCATTGATACGTTTGCTATTTGTCTTCAGAGGATACTGTCCTTCCCTTTTTCTTCATTCAATTTCTAGCTCTGGAGGCACAGTGTCACTTTCTAGACCCCATCTTCAGGACTAAGTATTTGGTGGATCGCTTTTTTTTTTTTTTTACTTTTTGTAAACTTATATTGTATCATTCTGCCAACAAAAACTTATGGACATATGTAAACACATGTATTCTCGTTTTTATTTTCATTTTTTAAGTTACGTATCAGTTGTTAATTTACTGAACCCAATCCATCTCCATTGCTTGACGCTGTGGTGTAGCTGTACATACCAAGCACGACCTCCGGACAAAAGTATCCGAACTACATGTAAACTCAATGTAGAGGGACGACTAAAGTACGTGAGACTAACTGTTGGAGTACAGCATGGATGGGACATGGTTGGAATGATAATGTCATTACATTTATTATGATTATGGTTTATTATTATTATGGTTTTATTTTGTCACGTCTTCCTGTGTTTCCCCCTCTCTCTGTTCTTGTGAGCTTCACAGGTAACGGTTCTTCTTACTGTCGGGCAATTCGACTCACTAGGCTCCTCAGAAGAATCTGCTGGACCCAGGATGTGCAGATCTTATTCTGCTATTTTAAAAGATTCAGTGGAAAAGTTTCAGACAGGAAAAATGTTTCAGCGTTCAGGAGCTAGCATATCGAGCTAATGGCTTAGCTCTTCTGCCGCAGTAAATGCACCATATTGATCATGCTCTCGACACACCTTCATCCTGAACCTCACTGGTTGTTCTTCATCTCCAACATTCTTGGCCCAGCAGTTGAGCCCAAATGTGATTCCAAACAGCAGAAATGTTGTCGAAAGTTGCCACATACCACAACCCCATCTCCTCTTGTCCAGCTAATCCCACTCACTGTTCTTCCAAAGTGAATTTAGGAGGCGTCCACCACAGTTTTCCCCCTATCTCCGCCTCTGTTTTCCCTCCGACCTCTCTCGGTTAAAAGAAATGAATTCCCTGTGTAGCCCTGGCGGCTTCAAATGCGCTGACTTCAGCATCAGATCTGAGCTCCGGCTCTTGTGATCAGGGAAGGTTCTGGCTTGTCAGGATCGCCCACTCCCAAAGCGCCTTCCCTTCCCCACACTGGCGGTTCAGCTCCGTCCATTCTTCCTCAGATGAAATGTGTTTTTCTTTTCTTTCAGCTTCGTAACAATCAGAAAACAGTCCACAAAGCTCGCCTCGATTTCCTGGCTTTCTGTGGTCGACGCTGGCGCTGGTTAGTGCCGAGGGTCAATGACAACTTTAGCCATGAACGAAAGAAAAGAGAGGGAAGTGTACGCTGCATTTAGCGCTTCATGGCCTGGAATCAATATCAGGAGTAATTAGGACACATGCCAGGATCACAGGCGACTAGTGGCGTCGTATTTTTGGCAACGTCCCTGTTGAAACTGGAGCGTAGCGTTAGGAGTTTATTCGAAGCTCGGAGGTCAGATTTTCTGCTAGACAACTTGCTCCTGTTTTATCTATCTGCTTATTGAACTGGAATGTTTTGCTTTCTGGTGGCAAAAGAAGAAGTGCCCTGACTGGGAATTGAACTCTGAACCACTGGATTACCAGGGCCGTAACATCCCCATGTGTTGAAGGCTCTTGAAAACCCTGTTGAATGAATAATAGCCACACGAATTCTCACCGCAGTCTCATGGAAGCTGTTTTGTTTTTATGATTCAATTATATCCTGAGTTTTCTTGCTCATTCTGAATGCGAAGGCAGCTGCAGAAGTCGAGGTCAGCACGGAATGCATCAAACTGGATCCACAGACTCCTGAAAGTTTCACGGAAATGTGGTCAGAACCTTTCAGTTAACCTCCTCGGTAGAATCTTATTTCCCTTACTGAATTTAGTAACTTTTTATTTTATACCTCATACTATTTTAGTTTACATTTTTGCATTGTTATTCAAGGGAATAAATAAATAAATAAATAAATAAATAAATAACAATAAGAAGAATAAAAATGTTTGCTTCATGGACTGATTCATCCGTCAAGCCGAGACAGGAGTGTCGACACAAAGACTAATCCCTATATCCGTGTCTGGTTTTGTTCCAGAACTCCCTTCCAATGTTGCAGCATTGTGTTTACTGTACATATTTTAAGCATAAAAAATCTCTCTCCATCCCTTGAACATGTCAAGCAGTTTCTCTGCCTCGAGATGAAAGATCTGGGTAGATGAGGTATCATGAAACAGTTTTCTGGGTTGATGAAACATCATCCCAATTTTCAGTGACGTGAGGTTTCATCGAATGAGCTGTTCAAGTCCAAACATGTTACAGCAGACAGTGCCATCTGGTGGCCTCTGAACCTCAGGACACTGTTTCATGAAGCCTCATCGACCCTTCGCTAGCAAGGATCGTCCTCTGGTGCTTAGATGACAGCAAGTGTCGAACAGGGGAATGAGCAGAGCTTGGGGTGAAAGAAACTAGTCAGGAACCTGAGCAATTGATGCTATTTTGTTGAGCCAATCAGCATCCAAGATACTAATAAGTCAGCTCTGTTTGTCGTCCCAAATAAATGTCGATGGAATTTTATATATATTTGCGACAAAAATAGGTGACATCCTTATTGTCTTTTTTTTTAATGAGTTTCAGTCACTTGCAATAGTTACATTATGTACCATCAGTGTCACATTTATAGGTGGTGAAGCACTAGTGAGGCTTCATGACACAGTGTCTTGATTTTCAGAGGCCACCAGGTGGCGCTGTCTGCTGTAAAATGTTATATATATATAATGTTTTATTTATATAGTAGAAGTTCTAAAGGTCAAGTTGGAAGCATTTCATCTTTTTTTCATGTTGAAATGTGTCTTCAATGTACCACAAACTACACAGCTCAATGTATTGTCAAATTCTCGCTGGCCTCTTCCTCTGGTTTCAGATGTGGCGTTTCACTCAGGTTTGTTGTGTAGCTTTGAAGGTCGCAACTGCAGTTCAGTAAGGGGAGGATGGATTGGTGGTTCGTGTGTGCTGGAGAAGTCGTTGCACTCTAAAATCAAGTTACCACTGCGAGCGAGCGCACAGGTAACCTGGGACCCGGGCATCTGCCCAAACATGTCTTCAAATGAACCGCTCATGCACTGACAGGCCAGATTGCAGTTCCTCTGACCTTCAAACTCGTCACTTCAGTCCATCTCGATTTGAGTTTGACGACCAGCTTTTCGAAACTTTGCTCAGCCATCACGCTGCGTGACATTAATGAAAGTAAAAATTCATTCAGATATTAATAAGAATGATGAGGGAAGTCACAGTGGAGGGAAAGGGAGGCATCACAGCGTGCGGCCCAGATCTATTTGGACATCGCCGTGGCTAAGTGGTAGTACTGTCAGCTCACATCAGGGAGGACTAGAGTTGCTCTCCAAGACGAGATCGCATATTCTGCGGCTGGCTCATTGCCTCGCTTCTCTACTAGACGTGGGATTGAGGGGTTTTAATGGGTTTTTGAATCAAATGACATCGCGAGCCCACTGCTGAGTATGAGCCTGGATTTTGCATTTGAAAGTGACAGCATGAAAAATAAACTGACTTTAGAGATGCGGGATATCCAAACAAATAAAGTGCTTTTTCTTGATAAGGTTTCTGGCAAAAACAAAATTCCAAGCGACATCATTATGGATCACAGTTATTGAAGTGATCAGCAGGAAGGGTTTTAATAAAAGAAGAGGACAAGGAATTTCATGGAACAAAACCAAGAAAATGAAATGGTGAATGAAATGAAGTTTAGTGTCGGCTCACAAAAAAATCGGATAAAAATGTATGAGAATCAGGCATCAAAGTTGAGAACAACAAAATCCTGAAATGGAAACGTCTGAATTTTGTAAATTAAAATGTTTAATATTGAGCTCAGTCAATTCTCTAGACTCATTGGGTTTGTCAACATGGATGACAGCTTTGCTTGCGTTTCACCATCTTGACTGGTTCAGACATTCCGAGACAGAACCTGTGGGACCAGTCCAAGCACATGGAGAGGTTCAGTGGTAGGACCCTTGCTGTGAGCGATGACTGGAGTGTCCACTAGTCAGAAGTTTTCATCACAAAGTATTGAAGGGTCAATGAGGTTTCATGAAACAGTGTCCTGATTTTCAGAGGCCACCAGATGGCACTGTCTGCTGTAAGATGTTTGGACTTGTACAACTCATTCAATGAAACCTCACATCATTTCTAAACCAAGAGCGTCATCTGGTCTGAAAATTAGGACACTGTTCCCACCCTGCAATACTGTTTCATGATGCCTCATCGACCCAGCTCCAGCATCCAGTGTGTCCCGCACCTCTCGCTGTGTTGCTGGGATATGCTTGAAAAATGAATGAACTCATAACATGTGGCTTTGCTGCCGACCACAAACCTGTGGTGGCTTGAGATGCTACGATTTTCCCATCTTCCCATCCCTTTGAAAAAGAGACAAGGGTTAGTCAGGCTTTGGTCAGACCTTGCCTCCTTTATTCACATCTCTTTAGCTCTAATGTGTAGAAAGAATTCATTCATTCATATGGTTGTGGAGTAGCTGTTGGTTAGATCCTCTAGTCTGCAGTTAACACCTTTTTGTTTTGAGCTGTGGGAGGAAGCCTGAGTGTTTAGAGGGAACCTGCAGCCAGGTGGGAACAGACAGACTCCATATACCTATGACATTATAGTCGATGGATAGTGCCCTTAATTCAGCCGCCTGCTGTGGAATGAATCCACGACCCACTAAAACGGCGTCAGCTGAACGACTGCAGTGGAAGATATCTGGCCGGACGTGGCCTTTTAAGTTGGTCTTACATGACAGCTGCGGTGAATAAGTGATATTATGCTAGGTGTTTCATTAAACTCCATTTCTTTTGTTCTTTGAGATGAAAAATTGAACCACTAACTGCGCATTTTAATCAGCTTCTGAGCTCCATTCAGGTCCTTACACCTCCAGCAGAGAATAAGTTCTGTCCAAACAGCCCGGAGCTTCACACCTGCCCCGAGGGAGCTGCAGAATTAGGCTGTAAAAATAGCCCACCTAAATATTTAAATTGCTTTCTGCCTCGTTTTAGGAAAACTACCTCTTGCCTAGTTAAGGTTTGTTTACCCTGAGAGAAGGAAGCGGAAGCCGAGAATAATCGTTCCGTTATTCCTTGTCCTAAAAACCCGCTTTTGATTTTACAGTGTTGTAAGCTACACATTAAAATCTCCATCCCGTAATTCAGACTCCTGACGTCCTTATTCTCCTCGCTTCTGTTCCACTGTGCCGCAGCCTTGGCCGTCCTTCCTGTCCGCCGGCCGCGGCACTTCTCCAGGTCGGTCGCTGCTGCCAAAGCGCTGCCGGACAATGACACCATCCTGGTCATCGCCTCCTTCTCCAGCTGGCACCTCCGCCCCGCTCTTGTCTCTCCGTGGCACGGAATTGTCGGCAACCACTGGCTTACAGCAAATGGCCGTATCCGAACGCAAACAATTCTTGAGCTCAAGAAAATCTCAACAGCAGCTTGTAGACCACACTTTGGGCTTGTGAAAAACACACATCACACATTTGCTCGTCATTAATGCGAAACCTTAAATAAGATAATTGGCTAATGTTAATCCTAAAGCTTTGTCCACGTAAATCCATTCAAGAGTCACATTTGAATTCCTTTTCAAACAAGTCAAACTCAAAGTCCAAATCTGGACTACCAAGTTATTTTAAGAAGCCCACCGGAGCCTCAAAACTATATTTGGAAGTAAGACACGCCGGAACTTTTTGATACCGTGAAGATCAGCGTTGACAAGTTTTTCGAGAGGCCACAGAACGATTACCTAGAAACCTTATATCCTGTAACAGGTGGGCCATTTTGAAGTATGCCGTATTGTCGAGCTACTTCAAAGTGCTTTTACTACCGCAAAACCCACATTTATGGATGAAGAAATGATCCCAGACCTGTAAAAGGTCAGTGAGTTTTGTTGGTAGGACGTTAGTCCATGGTTAGGATACCAGTTCTGACACTGTAACCAGCCATATTTAGCCCTAAGAAACTTTGTTTTTCGAGCAAGTGTTCAGTTACTTGTCTGTGCCGCTGGAACTACGATCACTTCTGTTGCCCATATTTTTACCCCCATTGGATACTGTATGTTTTTGGTAGTGTTTTAACCACAATGTTGTCTTTTTCTATACCTCTGATGTATACGTTTTTTTTTCCATACTTTTTTTTTTTTTTGCAAAATTAATCTGAACATCTGGGAGTCCATCTCACCCAACCTCCAGTCCGCTCATGAGAACACAGCACCACCATCAAGTGGCAGTAGGGTGATAATCTGGATCCAAATTCTTAAAAATCTAAAGTCACTTGGCAAAACTGAAAGCACTTGGCATTTTAATAAAAGAACTATAGACCCACTACATAAAACAAAACCAGCCCTGTCACACTTTGCGTCAGACTTGAGATCCCTTACTCAGATAGCTAATGCTAATTAGCTTAGCGACTTTTCCTCATGTCCAAAATAACAAAGCAAGGTGAAAACTAAGCAACCATGAACATGAATTCATCCTGTTGTTTGGCCCTCAAGGTCACAACGTATTACATTTCTGTCTCCGATGAACATGTAGCTACAATCCCACTGTTCAAAAGTGCTTCTTAACATTCCGCGCTGCTTTCAGCTCCCACATGAATGTGAGGGAGATTTTAAATATGCACATGATGTTTGTCTCTCTGGAGCCTAAATGAGTTTGTTTTGCATAAAAGCCTTTGGTTCTGCATGTGTAAAGAGCAGCGATGTATAATGTTCAAGTGTGTTTTTCTCCCCCATTAAAGGAAGGTTGGTGCCTGTTTGTGGCTAAAATCACACGGAGGAGAAAAGGAAAAATGCTTCTCTTTTTTTTTTTTTATTTTGGTTGTGCTACAGTGGCACAGTGATTCCGCTAGCTCTTCCTTTGCGCCTCTTTCAGCCTTCACACTTGCATTCCCTAAAATGTTTTCTGTCATTTTTCTGTGTATACGTTAGGCAAAATGTCTGCTGGAACCTGAACATATATTTTCGAACCCTTGGAAGCTGAGAGCCAGATTTGAAGAGGGAAGTTGAAGCACCTTTTGTGGCCTTTTTATCTGTTCACACTAAAATGAACATTCGGAAAAAGGTGGGCTGGAGATGAGACCCTTCCCCAGGACTGCAAGTGTGTCGGGGTGTTGTTCACGAGTGAGGGAAGGCTGCATCTGGACAGACAGATCAGGGCAGCATCCTTTATCAAGGGGACTGTATCAGACTGTTGCGGTGAAGAAAGAGCTGAGCCAAAAGACGATATGTTTCTGCTCTGATTTGTCGTCAGATGCTTTGAGGAAACAAAGAATGAGAGCAGAGACACAAGCAGCTGTGTCGAGTGTTCTCTGCTGGTTGTCTTGACTCATTCTTACTGTGTTACTTTCACTACAAATGTGATTTATGCCAACCTGTTTCTGCAGCACTTGCCTCAGGTTTGGACGCACCTCTTCCATGACTGTTTACAGCGTGTGGAATCATGTACTAAACAAAACATGTTTGATATTTCAGATTCTTTCAAATAGATGGCTGCTGTACTCACTCTTGGCACTCTGGGGATGAGCTTCATGAGGCGACCGCATGAAGCTCACGAAGAAGGTCGAGGGTTTGCCTCACTGTCATAAAAAATAAAAAAAACTATGTAGCATTATCTCACATTGTTTTTCTTTGCTACATAATTCCATACATCCTGTTTCATATATATGATCATCAACGCAGAAAGTAGTAAAAATAAAGACGAAAACATTGAATCAGAAGTGTCCAAACTTGTCCGAACCTTTGGCCTGTAACGGATGGTAGCGTGACTTGATTTATTCCCGCTGCCCTCACAACACGTAGAACAAAGTCAGAGAGATTACTTACGATCGAGGAGATTTTTAACACTGAAGTACAGATCCAGACGTCAGAAATGATCAATGAATAGTCTGGTGATCTTCAGTAACTTCACAAAAAACAGCGTCTTTCCGCCTCGCTGTTCTCCTCATGCAGACAGCTGCAGGATCATGGTGGTGAAAGCAGTTACTGCAGAGCGCGGCATTATTCATTTAAGCAAATCTGTCTGTCAATAAAATCAGGTGTTTATCAGCCTAATAAAGGAGATGCACACATCGCGAGTCCCGGTACTGGTGCGCTCCTCCCCAGCACCAGTCGCCTGCAGCTGCGGCTGCTCACCTCAGCATTCTGGGAGTTTGCCAAGTTCTTTTTGAACAATGTCGTCCACCTAGTCATCCATCATCAGACCTTACTGCTCCGTATTTATCATGTTTGTGTGGAGTCGCTCTGCACACGTAGTTTCCAGCATCTAGCACAGAGTCGCCTGAGGACAGAAGCTCACCCCTCCACCAGAGAGCTTCTCGGGACAAGGTGCATCTCTCCAGGTGGGATCAAGTCCGCAGCCAAAACCTGACACGTCGGACTTTTGAGCCGACTTTGTCTTGAGACAAAATCCCTAAGTCCCTTGTAACTGTGACGGAAGACCTGATAGACCACAGACTGGTCAAAGACGCAGGGCGATACAGCATGTCAGCGACGGCAGGGATAGAGATCAGATTGCAGAGCTGAGCGCCTCACTGTCTCTGACTATCAAAGCAACTGCCCTCTCTATCCTGAGCAGAGCTGTCCGGGCATCGCTCAACTCTTCTGACAGCACGGAGAACAGGATCCTCATTGCACTCGGGTCTAATTGTCCACAGTCACGTGCTTGACAGAACAATGCAAACGCAGGAGATTCTTCCTCATTCAGGCGCGTCTCGACACAATATGCAGGGGAAGATGAGCATATCGGAGCCTCCGGGGGGATTACGGCGACCTCTAGCTGAACCTCAAATGAATCAGCGGCAACAGCGGAAATCTCGTATTAAACAACAAAGTCCATGTCGGGCTGATTGAAGGTCCCCGAGATGCGCGGTGTTCAATCTCGTCTCTGTTGTCTCGGCACTAAAGTGGCGCAGATCTCACACTCGGGATTATCGGAGCCAAACACTGCATCTGATGTTGGACTGCAGAGGCTCCAGGGGGATTTCTTTTCTGTCTCACACCGTGAACCTCTGAGAATCAGGTTAGCGCAAGCTCTGTGTCCTTTTTAATCCTGGATTCATTCACTTTTAACTAGCCACGTTCTGAGTTTACATGTTGACCCATCGCGCTGATCAAACATCATGCTGCAGATGGTCAACTGCCCCCTTCAATTCAGGAGCTTAAAGTGTCCTCCTGTGTTTTCAGATTTTACATTTTGGACAATATCAAGCTGAATGATTAAACATATATTTATTATTATTATTTTATGTATTTGTTTGTTTCTTTTGCATTTTGCAAGTTCAGGTTTCAGCTCAGGATAGAATTTTTGTGCGACAGTCCAAATATTTTTTTTGTGTTTTTTTCCGATGAATGTGTTGTATTTATTTTTCTTGATCAAGTTTTGGTGACAGACACAAATTGCATTTTATTTCATCTGTTTTTTCTTTGCTTCATGTTTTTCGCTTTTAATTTGGTTTGTTTCTCACTGTTGTGATGCAGAGCGTTTTCCCCTCTTTTCATCCTACTCTCAATACGTGATGCTATTTTTTTCTTTTAATATCTTGACAAGCTTTTGGTTCCTGCCCGGTTTATATTGTGCTTTACTCTGCTTCAAGCGATTGCCAAGATCGCTATGAAAAGCTGGAGCTCCTGCTTGTCACCAATAATAGAAGGTTTTGCCAACCGACAAGATGAGATTGAAATTATATGTCTCCGTGATATACTGATTTTTTTTTTTTTTCATGGCTACTGAATGCATTTTTTTGTTGTTTATTTTTTATGTTTTGGTTTGTTAATTCAAAGCCATTTTTGTTTGACACCATGAGGTTTCCGTCGGGGATCAACACACAAAACATTGAGGCAGCCATGAATTAAATAAAACCATGTTTATTCTCATACACATTCCAGTCATCTTTTCATTCTGCGTCTTTCATTATTTCACGATTTACATGTTGTGTTTGCTCATATTCTTCATGTGTATCTGAGTCATAGTCCAGTCCCACTCATGCCAAGGGACTTGACTCAAGTCTGACTTAAGTCGCCAGATCAGGGACTTGCTTGATAAGCAGTGGTAAATGACTCGACCTGACTTGCAGTCATGACTTGGACTGCGAGTGATTGCTTTGTACGTTATTGAGAGAATTCTTAAAAACACATTCCGCATTGTAATGTTTTTGAACGTCCGAACGTACGGAGCCAACCTGGCAACCTGAATGTGTGATCATGTGACATGCGCATCTCTCGCACAGCTCGATGCACTAACCCACACAGTATTCTCACTTCTACACACTTTTTTCTTCATTTTTCTTTTCTTTCATTCTTGTATGCCGTGTGTTTTTGCAACATTTATTTTGCAAATGAAACTTCGGCATTTTAAGACAATTGTTGTCCTGGTTATTACAATTCAATGACTTGAGACTTGCATGAGCAAAGCTATGACTTGACTGGACATAACTTGACCCTCACAAAATAAATGACTTGGCTTGCTTGAGACTCACCACAGACACGGACGTGTTCCTGTACATCCAGCTTTGATGAGTGTCAGCAGGATAAACAACTGAGTCTGTGTGTGTCCGAGTGTTGGTCAGTTCATCCCGAGTCAGGACATCGCCACTTGGGAAGACCTCATCATCTTCACCTCTGACTCCTCAGACTCTAAACCAGCATCATGACAGCGCCCTCACTTGTCCTGTCAAGCTTCCCTTTCTCTCTTGTGACTCCTCAAACATCATTCCACCCTGCCTGCACTCTCTTCTTCACCACTTGGAGTCACTTCACTGTGCTAAAATACTTGGAATGTGCAAAGCTAACTTCCCTGTTTGACCTTAGATGTTGACACCACGTCTGTCTCCAGCGCCAAATAAAACAAAGTAACTTTCTTCCCACCGAGCTGCTCAGCTGTGCAGCACAGCAACTCCCGAGGCTCCAGACTCTCAAATTGCAAGAAGCGAATGCAGATGAAATCATTTGCGGCAGAAGCGAAAACGTAACGTGATAATTTATGCAAAGCAGGAAGCGCTATGCGAAGTAAAGTGCCAGACGCTGGTGTGTGTGACCTTTCATGCTAATTTAATGAGATATGGAAAATGGAAAAAAAAAAAAAAACACCCAAACAAGATGGTCTGCGATTATCGTTCCCCGGCACTTAACCATTTCATCAGGAGGATTCCTCGTCGCCGATTATTAATGGAGCTTCTCCGGAAGCCATGCAAAGTCAAGAGACAATTATTCTTGCATAATCAAAGATGTCAATTAGCATGAACCAGAAATGAATCTGCCGCCGTGGATTAGACGAGAGAATGGAAACAATAGAGAGAGGATGGATTCTGTTGGGATGAAAGTGTCTGGACTGTTGAATGAGTTCCTGCAGGGACGGCAAAGTCGGATGAAGCAGCATGGACGTGCATGTGCCGTCGCCAGTTCTGTCGGCGAATCAGAACCCAGTGAATGGACTGTATTCATACCCAGTGAGGCCAACGCGTGCATGGATCTTTTTCTTCGGTCTGTTATTGAATCAAAAATGCATTGCAAATGTACACCTCCGAGGCTGGAGCGCTCACTCCAGGGTTTGATGTCCTGTTGTGGGCTGGAGCTGGGACAGGGATGAGGCCAGTCTGGGACAGAGCGTGACTTGGTTTATGACTTTGTCACAGCCAAACTGCACAGAAGCGCACATTCAGAGCTGGACACGCACCGGGCACCTCTTCACTTCTGGAGAGACCTCACTCACTCGGCAACCCCTCCCACATGCAGCGGCCACACACATAGAGGAACAGCCACCTGCAGCAGACACTCTACATTCACTCCTACAAAAGACTATTTTAAGGCTCGCAACGCATCAGTTCTTTTTCCATTCATTGTAATGGGAAAAATCGATTCAGATTTCAAACAAATCGCTTCTCGAACGGACGTCTGGAACGGATTGTGGTCGAGAACCGAGGTTCCACTGTATTTCCATTGACTTAGAGCTGTCAAACCCAGAGCTTTTCTGTTTGCTGTATGACACACTGCAGAGCGGATCAGGTTGCGAGTCCATGAGGAAGACAGTGACAAGATCAGAATCACCTCAGAAGACCCAGCCAGACTGGACTCTGCTCAGTGTAATATGACATGGATCTCCCGTCGCTCCACGTCTTCAAGGTGGCACCAATAACAGGCGTCATCTCTGCAGTCGAAGTCGCACCCTTGAATGCAGAAAACATCGGAAACACTGAGCCGGAATCATGATGATTTACCGCTCTCAGTAATTAGTGAAAAGTCATCATGGAGAAGAGAGAATGCCACCGCTGACCGTAATTATAAGAGAGAACGTGGCACTTATCAGTTAGAAATTGAACTTTTCTGATCGCTGTTGTGTGGAGGACAGTCAGCTCATGGTCACAACTTGGGGCAACACAAAGCCAAGTTTGGGATGGAAAAAAGGTTCTCAGCAAACTTTGTTCTCCGCATCCGCAACTTTCTTTTCTTTGTTTTCAGTCCTCAATTTCTGCTCTCAGTTTATCACATCCAGGTGTGGAGTGGTGACCTGTTCAGGTTGCCCCCCACACCCCACCACCTGCTGACACAGCTAAGCATAGTTGGGTTACACTGGAGCCCCGGTTAAGTGTGAATTTCATTGGTGCTCAGGATGGATCCACAAGTCCCTTCCCCCACTGAAGTCCTTCAGAATTTCATTTTCAGACTTTGTCACTTGTAATTGCTGCTGGAGAGTCGGCCATGATTGTTTCATCCCTCCACACAAATGATTTTTCTCTGAGAAACATTCTGACTCATGGTTTGTTTTTATCCATCGGGTCTGAGAGTCTGACTTAAAATAGTCTTTTGTAGGAGTGAATGTAGAGCGTCTGCTGCAGGTGGCTGTTCCTCTATGTGTGTGGCCGCTGCATGTGGGAGGGGTTGCCGAGTGAGTGAGGTCTCTCCAGAAGTGAAGAGGTGCCCGGTGCGTGTCCAGCTCTGAATGTGCGCTTCTGTGCAGTTTGGCTGTGACAAAGTCATAAACCAAGTCAGGCTCTGTCCCAGACTGGCCTCATCCCTGTCCCAGCTCCAGCCCACAACAGGACATCAAACCCTGGAGTGAGCGCTCCAGCACCTCCCCTGTGACACTCTACCACGCTCCAGTGTGGAGACAGGAAAGGTTTTACACCTCAATATGAAGAAAAAACAGTCAGTAAATGTAGCTAACGGGACACGTCTGCATACAGAGGCTGCGTTATACACAATAACAAAGCGCCTCGTGGGTCAGCTGATCGGTCCGCGCACATTATGTTTTTTCCGGCTATTCTCGGGGACGTTTGAGTTCTGGATTTTCATTCGAAATCAGAAGCAAAAAAATCTAGAAATTTTCGGTTCGAAAACCGAGGTACCACTGTATTATTTTTGCTTGGTTGCAGTCCACATTCACGTACTGACTTATTTATTTCTGTCTCCACTTGGACAGAGGGAAAATAAACACCTGGCACTAACACCACTCTGAAGCAGGATGGGTTTACAGAGGAAACCAGTAATGGACGGCTTCACTCTTCTTGTGGCTTCATGTTAGTGATGACTCCGTGGCCTGATCTGCCTCCCGACATCTGCTTCCCCGCGTTCTCTCTGAGACGCCAGGGTCCTTCACTCATTTGAAGTCGATTCTCATGATGCTTTGATTCATCACTGGCAGCAATTTCTCCTGAAAATTACAAATAAAATGCCTGAACTTCTTTTAATGAAATATTCATATGCATCATGTGATGACATTGTTAGGTTTCACATAAAGCAGCGATGCATTTTCCTCTGTGCAGTTAGTATAAGACTGGGATAAAGGCTGTGAATAAATAATTCAGTTTCATGAGGAAATATTGAAATGACTCCTGCGACGTGTGGCGTCCTAATGACAGTGTGGATCCACCTTTTCATTTGTGTTTACCTTGCTCCCTCTGTCCTCTGCTGCTGTGTTGCAGGGATGACAGCTGAAATCACACCGGGGTGAAGGCGTTGACACCAGAAGCACTTTGATTGATTTGATATTGTTTCCTCTCAAAGTGAACGTGTTGCTGCAGGGGCCAACCTGTCAGGGTGAGGGGGGCGGAAGGGGGGGGGTGAGAGAGGGGTCCTCGGAGGAATCGGTTCAGTAAATTAAATGGATTTACGGGAAGCAGAGAAGCCTCGCGGAATGATTTTCAATAAGAAGGAGATGGATGAATGTGTGGAGCGGCTGCATCTGCTGGTTCCCTTTTTGTGGAATTAAATCCTCAACTGATTGTAAAAGAATAGAATTACCTGCCCGAGTGCGCAGGAAGCCTTTCCAAATGTAGAGGAATGCAACTCTTTCCGCGGCGACGCTGAAAATAATAGCGTGCGCTGATGCTCCGAATTAGCTCCAGTAGTCATCCAAGAAATGGGATTTATAATTGCTGCTAATGCTGCGCTAATGTTTTCAGCTGCTGGCGCGCATTTGCAGTCGGATGTGTTTCAAGAGTTCCTGGAGATCCGGGCTAATGTTTGCGACTCTTTTGAGGGTTTTATGAAATCATGGTTTGAAATAAGTTAGGAAGTTAAAACTGAGGATTTGTTTAAATTTTTTATGGAAAATATATTCTAGTTGCTTAGATTCATCTGAAAAACAGTTGGACCATGACCTCCAATGAGTTAAGAAGCAGGAAAATATTGTCAAAAATTGTTCAGGAACATCAGAGAGGGTGTATAAGAGTGAGACAGTGGTTTGGCTTACTGGTGATGTGATCCATCAAAAGGACAAAAATAGGGCAGATGTTTTGTCGAGACCAGTGGTTCTTAACCTGGGTTCGATCGAACCCTAGGGGTTCGGTGAGTCGGTCTCAGGGGTTCGGTGGAGCCTCCGCCCCAGAGGTCCACCCCTCAGTCTCGTCTGCAGTTAGTGCATCATATTTTATTTTTTACTAAAGAAGGGTTCGGTGAATGAGCGTATGAAACTGGTGGGGTTCGGTGCCTCCAACAAGGTTAAGAACCACTGCTCTAGACCAATTTTGGGCCATGAAGATCTGATGGTCTGATGTTGGGTTCCTGCAGAAAAGCCTGCAAGAAGCAGGGCCAGCAGTCAAATCCTGGCTCAAGGATTCACTCATCAATATCATCTGAAAACATTTCATCAAGCTGAGTGGAGTTATTTATTCAAGTACGTGAATAACTAAAGTATTTAGGACGATTGTTTGGTGGTCGAGGAAGCATTTTAGACGTCAAAACAAGCAGCTATAAGCGTTTTAGGGGGGGTTACCAGTCGCCATGAGTCGATGAGGTTTCATGAAACAGTGTTGCAGGGTTCATGAAACAGTGTCCTAATGTTCAGAGGCCACTAGATGGCGCTCTTGGTTTAGAAATGATGTGAGGTTTAATTGAATTAGTTGTTCCAGTCCATCTGCTGGCCTCTGAAAACCAGGACACTGTTTCATGAAACCTCAGTGACCCATCGATTGATAGCATTCACGATTTCAGGCTATTCTCAGTGGTCGTTGGAACCTACCCCACCTGACTATGAAGGCCCACTGTAGTGCTTTAGAGTGTGACCACATTGGAGGTGGAAAGGCTGAGGTAACAGCTGGAGAGAAGCGGAATGAAAAACAGCAGAAGCAAAGGCACGATCGATGTGTCTTCATGTGAAAAAGACAGAATGAGAAAGAGGGAGCTGAGGTAGTGGAATCAGTTCCAGTATTTGGGATGAATCATCCATGATGATGGGAGGCGAAGAAGAGAGTGGAGGCAGGGTGGAACAGCTGCAGTCGATTGCGAAGAAACGTGAAACTGAAGCCATGTGGGACAGAAACAAGAGTGAAAGACGACAAAGTTAGGGAGGTCAGATGGTTTCAGAGTGGAGACCAAGAAGGTTGGAGATGAAGGAGAGGAGGACAACTAGTGGGGTTGATGGTGAAGGAGGACATGAAGGTGTGAGAGTTGTTGCTAGCATTTGGACGGGAGTGTTAAAATAAGAAGACTTGGCTCTGAGCTCAGGCCTCAAGATTAAAACCTGTCCTCCCCCGTGCAAACTTGTTAAATCAAATGGGCCTGGGAAGCGCCTGCTTCTCCTCCTGCTCCCTCATCATTATCAACGGAATCTTTTATTTCTCTCCCACTGTGGGCCAAATCCTGACCAGGAGGGTTGTAATAAATGCTATTCACTGTTAATCAGATTATAGCAAGGAGACAGCGAGGCCCGGACTTGCTCGCAGTCATCGGAGTTCAGCATCGCTGCTATTGATTGTCAGAGCAAACATACAGAAAGCCCAATGTTTACACGCAATCCGACATCCAGAGAGCCGCGAGGAAAATGGCAGATGGTTGTCGGGGGAGAAGATAGTCTGCTGCCGGATGTTGAGTCCATAAACTGCCCAGTCACGGACAATGCTGATCGTGGACATCTGTCTGGGTTTGAGGTAAACTGGCTTGTAATGACTGGAAATTGAATCCCAATGAGCTTTTATACACTCAGTCTGTCTGAGCTGTAAACCGCTTCAATGTCGTCCAAGCAGACATGCTGTGTATTCACTGAGGATGTGCAGAGTCGTATGGTGTCCAAGGACAGAGAAAATGGCCTCTCAACAAATGGCCCACTGGTGAATGCAATTTCTGTGATTCAACCGCAAGCTACTCACAGACATCCAGGTGGTAAAAGATGAGGTATCATGAAACAATATTGGAGGGTTGATGAAACAGTGTCCTCATTTTCAGAGGCCACTAGTTGGCGCTCTTGGTTTAGGAATGATGTGAGGTTTCATTGAATGAGTTAGGTAGGTAGGTAGGTAGGTCAGCTTTATTGTCAAATATGCTGTTTTTCATTCCACTTCTCTCCAGCTGTTACCTCAGCCTTTCCACCTCCACTGTGGTCACACTCAAAGCACTGCAGCGGGCCTTCATAGTCAGGTGGGGTAGGGTCCAACGACCACTGCGAATAGACGTGAATGTAGCCCTAAACCTTCGCATCGGCGAAGGAAAAACTTTGGGAAAAAAATCCGGGAGAAAAACAGAGAAACCTCAGGGTGTGCGTCAGAGGAGGGGTCCCCCACCCAGGACGGGCAGATGTGCAATGGATGGAGCCAAAAGTGCATGGTGCGAGAGTTCAGCATCATGCACGGTGACTCCTGAACCTTCGCCCTGATGGCAGCAGGGTGAAGAGGCTGTGTGACGGGTGGGTGGGTGGGTTCTCCGAGTGAGGCGAGTCTTGAGGATGTCCAGGAGGGATGGAAGAGGGACCTAGATGATCTTCTCAGCAGTCCTCACCACACGCTGCAGGGTCTTGCGGCAGGCGAACAAACCACACTGTGATGCAGCTGGTTAGAATGCTCTCGATCGTACCTCTGTAGCAGGTGCACATGATGGGGGATGGAACTCCGGCTCTCTTCAGCTTCCGTAGGAAGTACATGCACTGCTGGGCTTTCTTGGCCAGTGCTGTGGTGTTGGTGTTCCAGGTCAGGTCCTGGGAGATGTGAACACCCAGGAACTTGCTGCTGGTGACCTGCTCCACAGTGCCGCCTGCGATTAGAAGCAGTTGAACTCGTCGTCGTTCTTGATGAGGCCCACCACGGTCGTGTCATCTACAAACTTGATCTAGAGGTTTGTGTTAAACACAGGCGCACAACCATACGTTAGCAGAGTGAATAGGAGAGGACTCAGAACACATCCCAGAGGAGCTCCAGTGTTGTTCAAGCTCCAGTGTGTTCCAGAGTTGTTCAAGTCCAAACATTTTACAGTAGACAGCGCCATCTGGTGGCCTCTGAAAATCAGGACACTGTTTCATGAAGCCTCATCTACCCTTCAATACTGTGTCATGAAACCTCAACAACCCATCACGAGCGTTTGGTCTAAAACAGAGGTCTTCAACTTGGTCCTCAAAGGGCCGACTTAACAGAATACGCCTGGTCTAAACACACCTTAAGGGGGGGCAAGTTGGCCAGGCAGTGAGTGCAGCACAAGGATCCACCAAGACTTGTGGTTGGATGAGTCCAAACTATTGCCTCATGGAGCCACCGCAGAGCAGGTCGCCCTTCACAAACTCGGAAAAAAAAGCCCTGCAAATTCATGACGTCACTTAAATAAAGTCTCAGCTGGTCATAATGTTTAAGCATAACATATTAGCTCTGATCATGTCTCATGTTTTTCACATCGCTTTAATTTCAGGGCTTATCGCGGCGTGATGACCCGATGTGTGAGTGCGTGTTGATGTGGGCGAGCCACCGAGCGCTAACGTGGATTAAAGAGAATAGACAAATAGAAAATAATCTGTCACGGGCCAAACAACTTCCTGCCCTCTGGGCTCAATGTCCTCCATTTGTAGGCTTTATGCGTGTAACAAATAGGATTTGCATCCTCTTGTAATTACCCAACATTGTTGACTCCCAGACCGAACATCCCTTCAAAGCTGTTCCGGGCGATTTGCAACACACACACACACACACGCACACGCACACAGTTGAGGCTGGAATCACTTTTTTTTTTTTTTTTCGGTTCCATAAATTTCCAGCCAAATTAGAGTCTCTGCTGGGATTTGCAAGGTTGGCTGGTCGGCTGCTTCAGATCAAAACACCAACTGGATTGATGAGAACTTTTTCTCTGGCTGGCAGGTCCAAATGTAAATGTGTGACTTATCTGTGCTGCGTAGCGGCTTTTATTTAAGCACTTCAGCTTCAATGGAGGAGACGCGCCGCCGCCAGTCCCAACATTTACAGAAGTTTATCTGGCAGAAGTCGATTTCCTGGAGTGTTGCCGGAGCAGCGGAGTCCAAAAACTGAACAGATATAAGTGCGGACTCTTGTTGTTTCATTTGATATTAGAGGTGATGAAGACTGGGATGAAGATTTTCTGCTGTTGTGAGACACTGTCACTCAGCTCTGCAGTCGATAGCACTGAATGTGAATTACTGTCCAGTGTCTTATGTCGTACTTTGGTCCTCCCAAATCTTCGTTCAGAGAATAAATTGTTGTGACGCACCCAATCTGTTCACAAGTCACATGACGCAAGCGCGTTCAGATTCTGACTCAGAGTCACACTGCTTTTGAGTCCTACTTTGTTCGTCGACCGCCTCTTGGTGTCGACAAAGGCTTTCCATTGTCCTTGAAAGACTTTGGAATTACTACCACGAGTCGTGAGGCCTTTGAATCGTGAGTCAGCTACCTGGAATGACTCAGCAGTTCACTCTCCTGGACTAGCAAGTTTGAAACTGCCCTCCACCACTGGAGGTTTGAAGATGATGCGGGTTAAATCAGATTTGTCTCACAAAGAAAAAAGGCCTGCTTCCTGGCAGGGAGACAGAAGCGCAGTGGACTAAAGTATGGAATCTAAAGTAGACGTCAGTGGAGCTACACATGGGTTTGTCTTTTTTCCTCGAGCTGGACTTAGGCTGTGTCCCATTCCTCACTCTCACACTTGCACTTAACACTAGAATTTAACACTAGCACTTAACACTGGCACTTGGTTCTGAGTGCCCTCCACTATGAAGTGAAGTGACTGACGTCCCTAGGAATTGGAACACACTTCATGACGTCACGCGTAAAGACAACGTGTCATTGATTGCCGTGCTGTGTTTTGTTTCCTGCATATCCAGTGTTGGAGACGTTTTGGAAATGGCAGCTCCAACGTTTCTGCAACCTCTTGCATCGGTGCTGATCATCTCACTTGGTTTGGTGAACCAACAGAGAAGAAATGGGCGGAGCCGAAGTCGGCTGTGTTGCGGTGAGAGATCTGTTAGAGGTATGAGGATGTTAACGTTAGCCTGGATGCTCGAAGAAGTAGAAACATACTGTTGTTCATACATGTTGGATTGTTCATGTTGTCGGACACAGTAGACCATGTGGGTCGCTAACGTGTGGTACGAGAGAAAGTCGACAAACGGAAGAAGGTCCTGGCTACTAAAGTGTCCCTGTTGTCCTGTCCAACACTGTTTTGAAATCAAGTACTTTGGTATCCTGGTATATTCCCACTTGGTTTCAAGTCAGCTCCAGAGCTCCCTGGGTTTGAAGGGATCATTTCAAGTGGTGAACGGCGAGTGCCCTCGCTCTGAGCAGGATTGGGACACACTACACGTGACTACATGTGAACGGACAAAACCCAGTGTTTGGGTCAAAAACGAGTGTTAGGTTGAGAAATGGGACACAACCTGGGAAAGTCACCCCTGGACGTTCCCAATCGAAACACAAATCAGCAAACCTTTACCAACGCGCAACTGCCCTTGGTCCTTGGTGTGTCCGCTATTCATGACCGTGTGTCTCCCATGACCCATGTCTTTACAAAGGTGTATTGCAGTCATTCTTGCTCAACATTTCTTTCCAGTGTTTCGCCTCATATGTATTTCTGAAACACGGGCACACAGGATCATTGGGACCCGTCTGCTGTGATAAGGTGACAATATGTGTCCGATTGAGAGGGCACCAGAGGAGAGACCCAGGAGACTATATCTGGCGGAGGTTTGGGGAAAAACCATGAATCGGACATCAATGTTGTGGTCTGATGTTGGGTCTGCTGTGGGAAAGATAGTGAAGTTTTTTGGGGGTTTTTTGCGCACTACTGTAGGATTAGGTGATACAACTACAACTATTGTCTACTAGTAGACAATTTTGAATTAGTTGTACTACTATTAGGCTATGAAAACAATTACTGGTACATTTTTAAGATTTACTTGAAAAAACATTGCCACAAAACTGTCTACTAGGTCAGTGATTCGTAACCATAGGGCTGGGGCCCATGGTTGGCCTGCGAGCGCCTCCTTGAGAGCCGCTAAAGGTTTTTTTGCTTTACACCTTTGGGTCGCGAGGGCCACAAGATGCTCGGTTTTAACACATTAGCCATGTACGGTGGCAGTGGTGTGTCACTGAATTGTCTTGACAGCTGCAAACCTGTGATAATCCATGGACAAGTTCCTAAAAAAATGATAAAGAAAGTGGTTCCGCCCCCCCCAACTGTAAAAGCTGTTCATGAAAGCACCTGTTGAAGCAGTTTTGAAATTTAATTAAACATTTTTGGTAATGCTTTCATTTACAACTTATATCTTCTTTGAAATATAAACAAAATATATTATTTTTACGTTATGATTTTTACACATGGTTTCATTATATAAATTGTATTCAGTTTTCCAAATTTTCTCAACAGTTTGCATAAAGTGTATATATTTTTTTCTTTTTTTTTTTCTTTAGTAAATTTGCTGAACATGACTTGCACCTGGTTTTGCTGCTGGCTGGACTTTTCCATGACAAATATCTTTGCAATGGTCACATGGTTTCAGGTCATTTCACATGGTTTTGGTTTGTTTACGTGTAAAGTAGATTAAATATGGTTGTTGATCACAAATGAAATCAAGAGTAAAAGATCAGCTCGATTGAATGGGCCCTGGAGCCATTTGTTCCGGAAAAGGTTCAGGACCCTGTACTGTACCAGTTGAGTATGTTGCCTCACTTGTCTCACCAAGTCTCACACTTGTGCACAAAAAAACTTTACTAGTAAAACTAGTTTATGTTTACTAATACTTTGAGTACAACAAAGAGAAAGTTCACTCGTAGTACGAGTCAACAGTTTTTGGTTTACTAGCACTAGTAAAACCAACCTCGACACTAGTAGCAGTAGCAGACCTGGGGTTCATTCGGATGCTTTTCTGGCCGGTAAAATGCAGAAAGCAAGCTCAGTGTCCCGTCTGGCTATATTGGACCTATTAGTGGAAGGTTCTGGGTGTGAGTGTTTCTTCCCAACTGGGATGCTGAGCAGCTGGCGGGCATGAAATCAGGTCAGTCAGCAGAGGTAGCTCTGCTCCCAAAAGTGAAGTGGAACGCTCCGTAACATTTTCATTAGGTCTCCAGAATTGATAAGACCCTGTGCCACTGCAGTCGCAAAGCTTAATCCAGCTGAAACGTGAGTCAAAGCAAGTCCCAGGTACCGTTAGAGCCGTCCCCCACTGTGACGTATACCTGCTGTGAAAGACTGTCTGGGTTGTGTTGCGTTTTCTCAGCATTTTGGGATCTCCGCTGGAGAAGCCATTGAGGGAACACGAACAGACCTTGTCAGTCTACGCTGCCTCAGTCTGGCTCCCAGAGAAATGAGCCGCCGGTCCTGTTCTGACATTTCACGACCTTAAACCGGATAAAAAAGAAAGCGGCTGTAAAATAAACACAATAAAAATGTCCCATGCAAAACCATGTTTGCACAGTTTTACCTTGACAAAGGCCGAGATTGATGTCTGTGGGCGCCAATAATAGTTCCACAGAAGATTTCCAATCTGTTTCACTTCAGTTACGCGTCTCTTCTTTTATCGTCTAAGCTTCTCACCTCCGTTCATGACTCGACACCTTCAGGGCTGACTTATCTGCACTGCCACTCGGGCCCTTTGACGTAGTTAAGGAACTGCGTCTGATGCGAAGTAATGGTTTTGGAAAGATTCCTGACAGGGATTTGGCCGCGGAAATAAAAGGATAAAGACTCTTGGAAGGAAACACGTTAGGAGGAAGACAACAAAAGGAACGCGTTCACGAAGAGGTGAAGTGGGTGGCTAATTTTAGATCCTTTTCTAATTGTGCTGGAATTTTAATATAAATTGGAACAATAGGCTTCTCATGACAATCAAGAGATGATAACATTATGACCACCCGCTGTAATAGCAAGTGCGTCGCTATGCTCTGGTCGGCAGTGTCCTACATAGAGAGGAGGAAACATGGAGTCACGGGTGCCTGAGACGCCGAACTAATGTATTTATCATCAATAGAACATGATAATACTAGGTCGGTTTTTCATTGACTTTTGACATGAAGCTAAAAAAATGTCAAATTGCACAGTAGCGTTGCTATTAAATACGACAGTGCCGCTCAGCGTTTTCTTCGCGTGTTGTCAAAACCTACACCTTAAACAGCCCTTTACTTGCCTAGGATGGAAAACATCCCCACGCGAGTCACGACGGTTGACTCACTCTATACTGGGATTGACCTCTTCAGGGTCAAACCCAGTTAACTTCTGCTTCGATTCACACACTTAGCTGAATCCAAGCCTGTTTCCAATCGTTCCGTGCATCAGCTGAGCGATGGATGCACAGCTGATAAAAAAAGCAGAGGCTGAATGGAAGAGTGACTATCAGATAGAGATTCGCTTTCCACCCTGGAGGAGGAGAAGTAGCCATTAGTCAGGGAAGTAATCTAATCAATATTGTGCACAACAGTGCAGACAAGCGCGACGCATCACTGAGCTCAATTATTCTTAGTCATGTTCTCATTGAGAGGGGAAAACATTGGCTCAAAGCTGGCCGCGTCCTGCGGAGGGATACTGAGACTCAGACAGCGGCAGAATATCTGCAGGCCACGAAACCTGGTCTGACTTTTAATATCACACTCTGCGAGCGCAACAGAATTATAAGTGTTGGTGGAGGCAGCTGTATATCATCAACAAGCACTCCTGAACCTAAGTTCTGTTTCCCCTGCGGTGCTGCTGGATGTTGATAATCTTCAGCACAGGCGATAACCGGGAGTTCACCTGAGGTCGGACTGCATCGCCTCACACTTGATCACCTTGTGTAGCCAGAGGGGCAGCAGAGATTAGCCCATGAAGTTGGGTCTGTGGAAACATCCGTACATGGCTGCTGTATTCCGCACCCGTCTCCACTGGAACATGGCTTACGTTCATGCTTAAATCTTCCAAGTCAAAATGTGGTTGTGCCTTCTATCTGTTCTGTTCTATCTGCCAGAACTTGGAGGAGAAAAGGAGGCGGTAGTATAGGTGGTACATAGACTGAATTCAGCGAGGAGGGAGTCCCGTAGTCAGAGGTGGTTACGACCAATGGAAGAGAGGAGAGCTGAGGGGACAGTGAAGCTAATAGATGGCAAGGGTCTTGGACTGCGAAGGGTTCTGTGACATGGAGGACACGGATGGAAGGGATGGTCTTGTAGGAGAGACGGAGCTCTTCAGAGTGTCAGTGGGCAGGGAATCCTTTTATTCGGGGTGTGATGCCGCATAAATGTGAGACCCCATTCGTTCCCATGTTCATTTGAGACGAAGACCCTCTCCGTAACATACCGCCTTACTTTGACACCGGCAGCAGTGAAGCTGGCAAACCGGTCCCCTACATGGGTCTCGCAAGGCAATTTCATTGAGAGACAAGGACTATTGTCCTGTACGAGACCCGCCCCTGCCTCAGACACCCTGAGTCAGAGTTGAAAGATAGGTAGTGGAGGCGCTTACTGAATTTTAAAAAGGAAAATCAGATCAATGCTCTTTGTTGCAGTCGCTCTCAAGACGCCTCACTCCACTGGCCAATGAGAGGCCTGCAGCACGGCCCACTGACATCACTTCCAGAGGAGGTTGGAACTTGTTTTGGCTCTGCTCGAACGATGAATCCTCCAAGCAAAAGGGACCAGTAGAAGAAAGTAAAGCCACACTTCAGTGAGCTGGTGGGAAAGTAGTTCATAGTTTTAATGATAATATCCATTTGACGTCAGCTTAAAGCTAGTCTGTTTTTGCACTAGGTATTTTTCTGTAGCAGTTACTGGTCTACAGGGCTGTAGTCTTGAGCACTCTTCGAAATGGACCAGTGGTCAACCCCACATGTTCAATATTTCTTGGTCCAGCGGCACTATTCAGTGAAAGTTGGAAAGACCAATGGTGAGGTCAATGGTTGTGCGCTCGCAACTCAGATGTACTGGGGACGTTAGGATGTCTAAAGATCGACTACCGTAGGACCTGTTGTTTCCTGAACCAATGGGTGAGGACGCGGACACGACTGGCAGGGCACCAGCAGCAAGTGGCTTGGATGGCACAAGGTGGAGAGGGTGCACAGAAGCGATGCCAAAGAAGCTGGAAATGAACATTAAACGAGAACAGAAACTGAATTTTTCTTTTCTTCACGACCTAGTCTGCAAGACTGACTGATACATACAAAGGTAAATACGACGGTTCGTTTTACAGATGATGGATATGAAGCTGCTGCAAATGTTAGGAACTGACGGGGAACCTGGAAAGAGTTCAAGTAAAATCAATCTAAAATCTTGAAGTCTAATAGAATGCAATGGAAAACATACATACATCTTCAGTATAGAATCTTCTGGCATAGATGAAGACAGACAGACGTTGGACCTTCAGAAGGAGAGAGGGTGACCAAAATAACAAAGCTCTCTGCTTCCCTTCGTAGAGGCTTTACCCAAAGGTTTGGAGAGAGTTGGACCAAGAATGTTGGAGATGACGGAGAGGGAGAGAAGCTGTGAGGCTCCCGATGAAAGAGGAGACGAAGGTGTGACTAAAGGAGGATGAAGACAGGTGAAGGTGGAGGAGTTGCAGTGGAAACCTCACAATGACGAAGAGGAATCTGGAGAACAACAGACAAGGATGTCAGAATACCCAACAAGATGCTGGAAGAAAAAAGGAGAAGTCAATGCCAGACAGTCGCCTAAAGATGTTGTGCTATTTGTGCGCAGCATGAGTGGGGTGGAAACAGCCTGAGGCAGCACAGGAGTGCGGAGGAATGAGTGGAATCTCCCAGTCTTCACACTGGTGAGTAAACACTGCGACTCCAACGCTGCTGTTAGAAAAGAACAGCAGAGAAAGAGAGAATAAGTCTTAAAGAAAGTGGGCTGCTGGAGTAGGTGGAGATGGAGAATCTCTGGGTCGGGGAAATGACCAGGACCAGTTCCACCGTGGGTCATGTTTAATTATGAGCTCCTTCCCCGGAGTCCTCAGTGGGAGCGGCTCCAGAAGCAGTGGGATAAAAGAAGCTCACCTTCAGCCCCAGCTCCAGCAAAAACAATCCCACTTGACAGCGTAATATCTTCCCGGCTGTTGGAGCTGTCGCCGTGTCCTCCAACGGTCTGGTCGCAACGATAAGGTCACCGCTGACACGTTGAGCGGTGATGTGACGTGTGACTGACAGAGGAGACACATATTATACATGTGTTTTAATCGGAGAGGTTCTCGATGCTGAGGAGAACAACCGTCGTCCAACTCGTGCGGCTCACTTTGAACGCACTGTATCACAACATGACGTCTCCAGGGGCTGTTTCTGAAGCCATGTTGTCTTTCCACCTGGCCGGCCGGATGCTTTTGATGCAGGGATCTGTCAGTAATACGGAATTACACACAAGTAGACCGGAAGAAATGTCAGATCTCATTCTGCACTAAAAGCATCTTCCCTCACTTATGAGTCACTTTATTCAGCAATCAAACGAGAGAGCATTTGAATTGCAAACGACACGTTGTACCTTCACTGAACCCATATTGTTTTATGGAGGGATTTTTTAATTCAGTGTCTCGCATTAACATTAATGGGGCTGAAGTGTGTCAGTGGTCCTGAGTCACGGCCTGGATGGAAAATGGAGTCGAGTTGTTTTCGGAACAGACTGTGGGTCGGATTGAATCAGAAGATTCACTTTCGCTGGTGTCCACTCTCACTTCTCTCTTCAATATGGAGCCCTGTGCTACGTGTGACTGTCAACACTACGGACTCATTTCTGTTTTCTCCCTCTGTGAGTGTGTTCAGACCGCCATGTGTACATCTGGTCTGACCAGTGTAAGAACTATGGTGGGGTACGGTAGGAGGCTCTGCCCCCAGGAGGAGGCATGAGAACTATTTTTTGGGGGGGGGCCCAGGTGCTGACCTGCATTTCCATGTGATATCAGTGCCTCTTTAGTCCTCTTTAGCCTCTTTAGTCCTCTAGAGAGGACTACAGAGAGGACTAAAGAGTCCTCTCTTTAGTCCTCTCTAAAGAGAGGACTAAAGCCCCAGTTTGCCCGCCCCAGCTACACCTAGCAGTGTCAAACAATTGGCAAGACCGGCTCATTTTACCCGCTCAATTGAGTGTAGTGTTGAGAATGTCAGGAAGTCGCTACACAGGGAGAAATGACACTGATGCCCGGTTAAATCCATCCCGTTCAGACCCTGGTGCAGACTTCAGATTCTCTCCCAGCTATTTGGGCCAACCAGCAGCGGCATGAATGAAAGGCTGAAAACACCTGGATAGTCGTCAACAATGGAAAATTTGGATGCGCTGTTTACAGAGACGTAAAAACACGGCTGCTTAAACCTGGTCATCGTCTTTCTGGACCAACATCAAAGGACACTGATACTACGAGGCCGATGTGGTCACTATCAGAATCAGAATCTAATTTATTGCCATGGTCAGTGGGGATCCCACCAAGCAAAACTGTTTTTGAATAATATAAAATAAAGTAAAATAAAATATCAACAATGGCTGTTCACGAATTCAACAGTCTACGGCCGAGGGGAAGAAGCTGTTCCTGTGACGGGAGGTTCTGGTCTGGATGGACCGTAGCCTCCTGCCAGAGGGAAGAGGAACAAACAGTCCATGTCCAGGGTGAGAAGGGTCGGCTCTGATCCCACCTGCACGTCTCTGGGTCCTGGAGACATACAGGTCCTGAAGAGGTGGCAGGCTGCAACCCATCACCTTCTCAGCAGAACGTACGATGCGCTGCAGTCTGCTCTTGTCCCTGGAGGTGGCACTGTTGTACCAGACAGTGATGGAGGAGGTGAGGATGGACTGGATGATGGCCGTGTCGAACTCCACCAGCAACTTTGTCGGCAGTCGTAGTTTTCGTAGCTGCCTCAGGAAGAACATTCTCTGCTGGGCCTTCCTGATGAGGGACCTGATGGTTGGCTCCCATTTGAGGTCCACAGTGATGGTGGTTCCTAGGAAGCAGAAGGAGTCTACAACAGGAATATGGTTATAAGGACAGGATGAATCTGTTGCAGTTTACAAAGACACAGCACCTCGAAAAATGGATTTGATTTGATGATGTGAACTACCACGTGAGTGAAAATGAATGAGCAGAGTGGCCTCCTTATAAAACAAGTTTTGATAAAACAGAGATAAAAACTGAGTGAAGCGAGATTATTGACTCTCTGTTGCCCTGATCTACTGATCGTCTAATGCTATAAGTTTGTGTTTAATAATTAAAAAGTGATTAAAAGCGATTAAACACAACTCATTCCTTTGTGATTTGAGACACATATCAGCGATGAAGAGGACATAAACACTGTTGCCGTTCACAACAAGTTGTGTGTGTTTCAGCACTCTGGTGATGCAGTGCCGACCCACCTCCCCCCTCTGATTCCTGCAAATCATCCCAAGAACCAAAAAGGTTCAGTCACACCTGAAGTGTTGGTGATGTAAAGAAGACCAGCCGCAGAGTAGCTGTCCCAAAAGAAGCACCGTTTTTAATAAACACAGTTAAAAACACCGCCTTTCAATCTGGATCGGACTTGTTTGCGGTGGCACTTCAAAGGCTGCAGGCTCTCCAGCTGGGAGACAAAGTCAGGAGTGTGGGAAGTGATGGCGGAACATCAGGTCCGGTCCGTCACATTTCAGCCTCCTCTCTGTTATCTGTGCCGAACACATGTCGGCCCGTGCTATTACACACCGTCTGCTAATGGAGCAGAGGAGCGAGGTGGGCCTCCCATTCAGCGCTGGCTCCGCCGCCGCCTCTCGCTGCTGCCAACAACAGCCATCCAGTCACAGAGACACAAACAAGGGCTTGGAGAACACGTTTTCTCTGAATTATAAATGTTTCCCAGCCTTTTGCTTCACGGCCAAATTTGTAACAAAGTGGCCTTATTTTCCAGGGAGGAATGGGAATATATATATTTCAGAGCTACTCGGGGCTAAACGGCTGGAATGGAGATTTCCTCCATCTGACCGTGTCTAGGATGCACTACTCTCTCTGGGCGGCAAGTTGAGCGATATCTCTGGCCCATTTTTGTTTCTTTGCTTGCAATGGCTCAGTGGGATGTTGCGGGAAGGACAGGCAGGGATGACATGCATTTGATGTTTAATATTTCACTAGTGTGTGTGTGAACAAATTAAGGGCATTTGCATCATTGATATTGTCAGAATTGGAAAGAAGGAGGGAAACTATTGTGTTTTTCTTTGGTGGAGCTGACATAGTTTTTGGTGTGAGAATGCTCGGAACGGATAAATGCTGGTAACCAAACAATGTTAGGAAACTAGCAATGACTGTTACCTAAATATACTCATCTTAAAAATAAAAAAATAAAATTAAAACGTTTGTAGACAAAAATGGGATTTATAAATGTTTGTGGCCTCAAAATATTTCGATCCTTAAAACGCTCATAACTGAAAAAAAGGTTTGTAACCTAAATACTTTCAGAACCAAATCTGCTTCACGAGACATGCAGAACAGAAAACTGCTGAAAAATGAGAAATATTCGTATCCAAAAATGCTCATTACTGAAGATAGTCTGCAACGGAAACCTCAGAATGCTTGCAGTCTAAAATGCTCCAAAGTTAAAATGCGGGTGACCAAATAATGTTCAGAACCTAGCAATGATCTCTCACCTGAATATGCCCATTATAAAAAAAAAAAAAACTTTGTAACCAAAAATGTTTGTCACTTACAAATGATCGTAACCAAACAATGTTCACATCCTTAAAATGTTCGTCACGGAAAATTGTTCGTAACAGAAAGAAATGTTTGTGACCTGAATACTTCTGTAACCAAAAATGTTTGTAACTTAAAAATGGACCAAAAAACATCAGCATAGTCGAGCTATTGACCGCATTATACAGGTTGTGTAGAAATCGGATACTTGGAGATGACGAAGAGGTAGGTTTGAGAGAAGAGGATGCAGAAGACAGCGAGAGATGCAAGAAGATGATCCACTGTGGCCACCCCTGAAGGGAGAAGCTGGAAGAAAAAGAAGCAGGAGATGAAGAAGAGGAAGACAACCAATCAGGTTCATGATGGAGGAGGAGAATGGAGGATGAAGAGGACTTGGTCTGGCAACCCCTGATGGGAATTTGCTGAGCAATTTCTGAGCAGCAAAACGACTTGAACATAATCCACAGCCGCTAAATAAATGTGTCTGTGACAAGGATCTATTTTAAAATCCAATAGTATATTGGATATTTATCTACTCAGCGATCTTAAAAACCCTGTAATCCCTGCAAGGCTCGGGCAATTTATCACGTCTGTGGAATTATTCGCCACATCTGGGTGGCTTCAGAGGCCAGTGGCGCTGAGGAAAACGCGAAAAAGACAAGTTTGCGGATGACAGTGAGCGACGAGCGGCGGCTCTCCTGGGCTGAACCAGGAGTCCATTTCACTGGCTTTCTTACCAGCCAGATGTTAAGCCTCGATGGGCACCAGCTGATGGAAGTAACCGGATGACAAATGTGTGTCGAGCACCAGCTCTAACTGAGCGGTAATTGTCTGACTTTATCAAAGAGGTGTCTGGAGATGTTACTTCATCCATCAGCGGCGAGGGTCAACCGCCCAAGACAAAAGGAATCCTTGATTTATTTACCCTCCTGATTGATTTAGAGGCGCGACAAAAGTCGGAAACTGCTCCGAGTGTGAGCAGGAAATAAGGCGAGGAATAGAGTCGCGCATTGGAGTCCGCCGTGATGAATATTCACATTAACTGAGCTCAGTAGACTCGATGGAAATGTGCGGAAAATTGCGGTTGCCAGGTTCAGCGAAGGGCCACCGCCTTCTGAACAATGAATATGCCAACAATCGATGGAAAGCTATTGTCAGGACTTCCTCAGCCTCACCATTAGTGACATGCAAACAGTCCGCGGGCTAAACGACACGGCCAATAAAATATTAATGTTGATGTATATTACTTTATGTGCAGGATGTTGGAGCCGCGGGCCATGGTTTTTAAATGTTAATTTTCCAGCCTGCCACACAAACAAATGGACTTTTTTAATGCGGACGTTTGAGCTGCCTGTCACTGCTGACCTCACGCTCAGTTGAGGGGATATTGTCATGTTCTGTTGTGTGGAAACGTGTCGGTTTTGGTGGCCGTCAAACATATACAGTTCATAAAACGGTGCAGGGCCACCACTGGCCCATTACGGTAAATGAGGCTGCCCACCCGAGCGACCATTCAGTGCTCATTATCTCAGGAAACCCAAACACGATAATGAAAATGAAAAAAATGTGGTGAAAAAGGAGAGACACCACTCGCTGTAGTTGGAGCATCAGTGGAAGCAGAGGAATATATTGGAGGAACAGGATAACAGGGGCCATTATATGATACAATCTGTCACGGTCTGTTGTGCACATGCTTTTATTTTGTTGTTGTATTTCCGGTTTGTCCTCTCAGGCAACGACTCCCAGCTGGAACCAAACACATCCTCAGCACGACGTCTCCAGTCTGCTGGTGTCAGATCATCGATGCTGCAACGCTGGTGAAGTTGACTTCTCTTGATCTCCTCTTGTTCTCTGGTGCTTGAGCGTTTGCCAGTTTTCTTACCGTGTTTTTGAACCACCACAGGTTTTTTGTTCTACGTCTATAGTGTGTGAGTAGTGTTTGTTTATTTCAGGTTTTTCTCCTCGGTTGTTTATGTTTTCTCTCTCGGTTCGGTGACAGCCTTAGTTACTCCTTCACGTTCGCCTTTGTTTTGTTGTTTGTATTATTGTCAATAAATATTTAAAATTGCAATCTTGCTCGCAGAGTCTCCCTGTCTACAGTTTCAATTTGTTTCCTGCATGTGTTATTTTGTATCAATACTTCCTCTTTTGAGCAAATCGGCCCTTTTGACAGGGGTTTGCTACAATAATATATAAGGCAGAATACAGAGCACCAGTGTTTTCTCCCTCCCGCTCCCTTCTGTCATGGGACAATCCATCCTATCCTCACTCCCATGGCGTCATGTACTAACATTGGGAAAGTGGGCTTTTGCGTCCTAAGTTGACGGCAAAAGCCGCCTTCATGCTGCTGCATTGTTTCACTGGAGTAAATGTTTCCTTTTTGTGTAGCATTCCAGGCAGATGGGACAGTTGCTGTGGGGACTCTGTTGACTGAACAACATTGGATGACAGTTGCTATTAATAACCCCTTATGTGTCTCGTGATTCGGGTCGCGATAATCTGAAAGTCACGTCAGTATGAAGCCTTTTCATTCAGATCAGACATTTAGTCCATGGCACCGCAGCCAGTGATTCCTGGAGGGAGTTTGTGGGGGGGAAAGACTCATGAATACATATGAGGTATTGATATATAATTCACGTTATGACATGAGGTGGAGTTGCATGGGTGACAACCTTGTTTGGATGCATATCTTGGAAGGTAACTTACGATTTTTGAACTGTTACGTCATGTTCCGTGTCTTGCCCATGATTTTATTTTGTTGTTCCCTGTAGCGTTTCTGTTTCCTTTGTTTTCTCCAGCTTAATGGCCACGCAGCCGGAGTTCGTTTTCCTCATCAGCGATCCAGGATATAAACTCCGCAGCCCAGTTAGCGTGGCCAGACAGTTGATTCTCAACGTACGGTAAAAACTCCTTGATACCTCGCTTTCCCTGTTGCCCTGATTTACCTGTGTGCCCGAAGACTTTCTCAGCGACCTACTTAGTTCTTATCGTTGCTTCGTTTTCTCCGATTGTGATCCGCTTTTGTGCGCGTGTGCGAGTGTTTTTGGCGTACTCATTTTTCTGTTTCCCCACGTAAGGGTTTATTTCCTCGTGCGTGTGTGTGAGATTCATATGCACCTCCGAGCCTTTTCTGTTTTCTCCGCCTCGTGAGCTAAACTCCGGGTGTGTCTTTTGTTGTCCCCCTTAGTCAGCTTTGGAATTAATCGCCCGTTTTCTGTTTCCAGGTTTTCCCTTCCCGCGTTCGTGCCCCCTCACTCCACGTTTGGTGTGACGTCCTCTGTTCCTGTTCGTCCTGTTAGTCTCGTTGTCCTGTGTCCTTTTGTGAACTTGCAACATCTCAGCAATTGGGTCCACCTCACTAGACCAACTAGACCATGACAGTTACATTAGATCCCAAATTCCTTCCGATGCTTTTTGTGAGATTTTTTGTGAGTTTAACCAAAATATACTACATTATTTTGGCTGCCTTCAGCGTCAGTGTAGGATGCAAGTAGTCAATACATTACGCCGTGTCAGTGAGGATGGGTTTCAACTCACATGGTTATATACAGTGGACAAAGTCAGACTCAATAGCCAATGGTCTCTGTTAACATGAGACACCATTCCTGTCTTGAACATTTGCACCGCGCTGTTTAATTTGAATCCAAATGAGCCGTAGCTTCCTGAGCAAAACCGCTAATTAAAGAAAGGGAACGAAGTCTGTCTGCTGAAGGAGTGTGCAACATTTGTATTCCTGGATTAATTGCTCCGCTCACAGCTGACGATATCCTGTAAACTCCAGTGTGTTCTCCGTTTACACCCGTTTCGCAGGCCCCTCGACGAGCAACTTTGCGATACATAAAGAGTGAGAAAACCCCCAGAGGCCACGGAAGAGTAATAACCCCCTGAATGTAATTCCTGGTTGAACAGTAAAGTGCTTGTTCAGGAGGCCTCCTGTGGCCCACAGGCACTCACAGCCAACGGTGTGGACATAACAGGCCAGCAATCGATTAGCATGACTGAATTAAAGTCATCCGAAGACAGGAAAACAAGTCACTCTTGAGCTTCGAACCTTTCTCCGGAGACGTCATCAGACCTCATAGGAAAAGGATTCCATGATTCATCCATTATTATTGAAGTAATAATGGATTTATTGTCGACTGTCGTGGATCATTGGAGTCCCACCAAACTTAAGACTCTCCCATGATGAGCAGGACAGAGGCGCAAACAATAGATCGACTTTTGGTATTGATGCAATACCATTCAGATACTATGCAGTTGTTGCTATTTCAATCAAATATTTGTGAGCATTTGAAAAATCATTGATTGCAATGAGGTCAAATAGCCAGCAGATGGCAGCAGCATGGTGGACCTCCTACAACAAGTGGGCGACTGAAGAAGTGCAGCAGTGATTCTAAAACTATAACTAGATCCAGTTGGAATACTGAAAGACGATTTATTCACTTCAATCCTGCCAGTCCTGATGTTTTCTTGACATACGCTGGAGTCAGGTTCTTTCAAGGTTCGGGCTCAAGAGTTTGAGTCATTTCGTTTTTTTTTCATTTCACAGTCGGAAAAACCTGAATAATTAGACAAAGCTCTGCCCCTCCCTGATCTCTCCCTGACGTAACTCAAATTCTATCAATCAGAGTTATTTATTTTTATTTAATTTGGGTTCTTCCAACTCATTTTTTTGCTTTGTAGATTTTTAGGGGCGCACTGTTTTGTTTTTTTTTTTCATTTGAAAATTTGTGGCATTAGAACAGGATTGTCTCACTTTCCTTTTCCTCTGTCACGGTTCTTTGTAAAGTACTTTCAAATAGCGCTCATGTTCATCTGCTATTGGTATAGTAATTGCGCTGCTATTGTTTGTTTACATGTGACAGAAACCAAACTCAGGTCCTTGAATAACCATTAATGTACTACCTTAGCATGCAATACACCCACTCCGCCTGTTGTTCTTTATCCTATTGTTATTATTATTATCGCTTGCCTTTCAAGATGAGATTATGTTCTTGTCTGAGATTTTGTAAAATAAATTTCCCAAAACCGAGTCCATTAATTTCTTCATGATACATTTTTTGACAAATGCGACTTACTCTTGGACTTATATTCCATAATTTCTGGACTTCTTTTCTGGCGATCTGAACCCTGCGTCTGATACAGTGATGCAGCTAATATATGGATTTTTACAGGCTAAAGAGCGATATGCTGCCAAAATACAGAACCCCGTCACATCTATCTGATGAGATCACAGCAGTTTTATTAACCATAAAGCGCTCAAAATGTGCTGTTTTGCCCGCATGTTCACAGCTCCGCCCACTGAACCGATCTCCTGGAGGACTGGAGACGAGAAGAAGCAGCTGAGACCGGCTGTGGTGTCTGAACTTTGGACACGCGGGGAAAACAGCGCATTTTGAGTACTTTAATGTCAATAAAAGATGTGAGGAGTTGTTCAGAACATTGCTTTGTTTAAACCTTGTTTCATAAGTCAGTCAGCATGCTGCCGCCTGTTTTCCAGTTCAGAGGTGATCCTCATGCATTTTCAAGCTGGGTGCACCAGTGACCTTTCTTCAGTGCAGACAGCACCACTGCACCCGCGGCCTATAGACCACTGTGGCTTATGGATGAACAACCTTAGATTTAGCGGCTGTGGCTCATATTCTGGTGCGCTCCATAGTCCAGACATTAAGGTAATTAGCTTCAGTCATTTTCTTCTTGCAAAGTGGAAGCAGCCATTTGTTTTTCTTTCCGTTGAAACAGTGCAGCACACCGACACCTGAGCAGCTTGGACCCCAGAGTCACACTGACAGTGGTGCATTTGTGTAGCGGGTTATAGCCTGAATTGATCTGAAATGACACAAAATTTGGAGTCAATAGTGTCGGTATTTGGAATGGTCTGCCCAACACTCCCACGTGGACAGGGTGAGTCAAGGAAAGGCTCCAATGGAATGGTAAATGATACCCTTGGGACTCAGTGGTTGAGCACCAAGAGAACGCTGAGCTTTGATCACATCCTCCTCTCAATGATCATCTGAAGCCTGGCAGCACGGTCTTGTTATTCTGTTGCTGCTGAGACTTCAAAGAGATTGCGATTTCTCTTCCTGACCGAGAAGGATTGAGAAGACTTTAAGGCACAGGAATGTCTCCCGGGTTCATTCGTTTATCAGCTAGCGAGCCTACTGTACAGTGTAGTGGACCTTCGTGTGGTCGCTCAAAACTTGACCTCACCTCGGACTCACTCACCATTTTCAGTCGCGTGCGACCCAAATTCTGGATGACTTTCACTGCAGCGTCAGGAAGGATGTTTGCCTTCAAGCCTCTTTTTCTTCTCTAAGCAAACAAATAAATTCAACACCTTGAGAGGAACTACATCAAAGAGCATAAATACTATCAGCAGAGTCATTTTGAAGTGACAGCTTCACCAACTGATAGTTTGCTCTGTTGTTTGTCTGTCGAAGAACAAGCAAACAATCGAAGCTGCATGATCATTACACTGTCGTGACAATGCACTGTGTTGCTTCTATGAGGTGAAGACATGTGGACTGAACTGTTTGCTGTCGGTTGATCAAACAAAGCTACCCGGTTATTAGCAACAGCTTGCACAGATTTTGTCCAGCGTCACCTCACTACTGGATACATTCCAGAGACACACGATTCTGAATGGTAATAACTTGTCGTTACTTGGTTCAACTCCTGGTTTACAAATACACATGGACTTTTGAGGTCAGTAACTGAGAGGAAATGATATTGAAAGTTGGAAGGTCTTTGACACGCATTAAGCTTTCAACAGAAGCACATGTTCCGACTTCGCCGGCATATCCTGGACTAGCGCTTCTTTCATTTATCTATGCTACCTACACCGTTGTTGTGGGAGAATTCCCAAGTCAACTGACACACATGCCGTGGTTTTACCTCTGCATCTATAAGACAAGACACAAGGCCTCCTCCACTGGCTTCCCCTGATATGGAGGAGCAGTGGTTGAACTTAGAGTCTCTCTTCTCACCTCATCTTTAGGTAAACTGAAGGATGAATGGAGAGCTTTGCCTTTTAGCTCAGCTCTTTCATCACCATGATGGTGAGGGTGCCTCAGGCTCCCTTCACTTTTGAACAAGAACCCAAGGTATCTGAACCCATTGTACCTCCAAACTAGACAGGACCTTCTGCCCAGATCACTTTCAGCTCTGAACCACTGCTGCCACCATGCTACACTGCGAGGAGAAAAGCGAGCTCACAAATCTCCTCATTTCACATTTGGAACTCAGAGTTAGTCCGACTGGCACAGCACATGAAGTGACGAACACAAACCCGATTAAACGGCATGAAGAAGCTGGACACTGTCTCCACTGGCACCGGCTGGTGAGCATGTTTCATTTCCAGTTGGACAGATTTGAGTATTTGGGAGAGGAAGACAATCTTGTCCGGGGGGGGGGAGGGGGCCATTTCTAGGCCAAGCTGGCGCAAGCGTGAATGATGAACAGGTGTAGGTGAGATAGGACACGGGTAATTACTGCAGCGACGGGGACCAGTCGGCCATTTTCTCCGGAATGCCAGCTGTCAGAAGGTTTGTCTTTGATAACAAGAGAAGGAGAGGGGGTCAGGCTGTGTTACTGTTCCTCCGCTGTGTCCTGTGAAGTCAGTCGGCGAGGAATTAGCATGCAGCTCACCCTCATCAGCTTGTCAGAGTGAATTACAGGTGCACAATACACACAGAGCCCTTGGTCTGGGCTCTGGCCCCCGTGGCTCTCCAGCCAATTCCTCTTTGTTTCGGCGCGGGGCTCCATCTGCGCCTCATCCAATCAATGTAATTGCGGCGTGATTGTTTGGCTCAATCCATCGCCTCCGCACAATCTTTGTTGCGGTCGATGGCCGTCCCTGCGACAGCTTTACAGATGCTTCTCAGCTGGGGTGCAGAACTGGCACCCCGGAAAACGATGCCCAATCCAGCCCTCCCAAGGCCAAACGTCTGCCAGGTTTGTGTTCACATGACCCGTGTCTGAGACCGTAAGAGGTGGTTCTAAACCATAACCACCCGGGGCCATGGTTGGGCCGTGAGCGCCCCCTAGAGGGCCACTAACAGTTTTTTGTTTTACACCTCTGGGCCGTGAGACGCTCAGCTATAATACCTTTCATATGGTGGCAGTAGTGAGTCACTGAATTGACTTGACAGCCGCAAATCTGTGATAGTTACCAACTATGGAGAAATTCTTTAAAAGAAAAAAATGATAATGAAAGTGATGGCGCCCCAAACGGTAAACAGTGTTCATGAAAGCACCTGTTGGAGCCGTTTTTAAAATGAATTAGAATTAGAATAGAATTTTGTGTAATTCATATACATTCTTATTTCACGATATTTAGACATTGTTTTATTTTTTTTATTTATTTTACTTCCAGTTTTATTCAAGACGTACAGTTTTTCCAGTTTCCTCAACAGATTGGATCAACTGTATTTATTTATTTTTTGTCTTTTGCAAATGTGATGACTCGCACCTTCTTCTGCTTCTGGTTGGACTTATTGATGACAAATAAATATCTTTGCAATGATCACACGGCTTCATGTCATTTCACAAGGTTTTGGTTAGTTTACATGTCTGGATATTGAACACACATGAAATCAAGAGTAATAAATCAGTTCCATTCCTTGAATGGGCCCAGGACCCATTTGCTGTGGACCCCGAGATGAGAAAGATCAAGAATCCCTGAGCTAAATGACGTTTGTCTAGTTGTCTTCACACTGGACTCGGGCTCCAGGAGCGCTGGTTTTTTATTCATGGATTCATGTGGCGAAGTTTTCCTGACCGTTGTCTGTTTCTGAAGCTGCTGACTGTGGGTCCGAGCCTGCAGACTGGCATGCGCTTCAGGCGCAGACCCACTTTCCGTTCACCCTCACAGCTTCCACAAGCTCGCCACACGAGGTCGTCTCCCCGGCGGGGACGCACTTGGACCAGACTGGATGCAGCATTTGTCATTTCTCATCTCATCCAGCTGCAACTTCAGTTTCAGAAAAAAACAGTCCGTTGAAGTCTGAATTCAGGGGACAAAAATGAGTGGCATCATCAGAGCTTGAACATCTCATTCATGTGACATTTTGATGTCATTTTAAATCGCACCCTGAATCCACATTATTTATCATATCCAGGTTATGGGCTCCTCAAGGTCACCATGACCATGTGGTCAGGGTCTGCAGTAAAAATCCAGTGGATCAGGCGTGACTATGAGGGACATTGAAAGAGCAAGGTCGAGAGCACAAGCTCACGTCCTTGGACTCTGGGATCAATCCAACATTAGATCATTTCCCTCTTGGCTGGGGGGGACAGGCTAAGTTGTGAAAAAAAACAAACATTGTTTACCATTGTAGTAGTACTAAAACCCTGTTTTAACCAGTCTTGCACTGCAGGAATCTTTTTAGTTAGTTCAGAACCATCCTGCCTAGAGCAGACAGCAAAGGGGCGACACACAAGAAACTTAAAATAGTGAGCGAGGAGGCAACACTGTTTATTTTCGCATTACTGGAATCTGACTCCGAGGTCAATGAAGATCATTTTGTCTTGATATATATATATATATATATATATATATATATATATATATATATATATAGTTTGTGTTTCATTTATTTTTGACCATTTTACGGAAACAAATGAGAATGGTACTGAAGTTTCTGTGTACTGTTACATCTCTTACTTTTGGTATTCTACTTATGATCTCTTGTGTTTTGAACTTTTTTTTGTTTATTTTTTATTACATTTTTTATTGATATTTTATTTATTGTTAATGCACACATACAGGTTTTATGCTGTCAATGGTAACATTTATGCTACATGTACATGGATATTTATCGGATATGTTCAGCTCCTGGGAAGTAAGTTGGAAAAAAAGAAACCTTCTGTTTTGAACTTTTACTGATGAGAACTGATCAAGATAAGTCTAAATTTGGGGAGTTGAAATCTCACCAAGCACAAAGTTGTTTGCGTATTTTTGGATGAGTAATGTACGGCCATATCTCATGTGCGTCTCATCTTGAAACGCTCGAAGAAGAAATAAGTGATGAGGTGTGTTTAGACTGCATTAAAGCGTCAGCCTGTGAGATGAGTTGCTGTCTCTGCCGCTTCCTCCCTCTGTCTCTCCAATTGCAGTCGGGTCGGCGTGTGTCCGCCCGAGTCCCCTGCCACGCCGCTGAGTCGTGGCGATGGACCTAAGCTGTGCTGATAGATAGTTTGCTGCAGGCAGCCAGTCGCTGGTGCTCGCTCCAGCTCCCACTCCAGCCAACACTAACCTCACGCCGAGGGCTACGGCTCAGAATGCAGCTATTAGAGCGGTCCGGAAGATTTGGCGAGCTCATTATAGTGGAGGGTTGAGCACACATGCACAGGCGGGCGTGGAGACACAAGCTTTAGATACACACACACACGTGCCCACAGACATTAGACCCAAGATGCAGAGGCAGTGAAGGTTAAAATTGTGCACCAAAAAGCAAAGCGTTTTCTTTAGTTCTCTGTTAACAACCAGCTCTATTGGATTTAATAGCTCACAGTAACTGTGCTTTGTTGTTGACTCTCCAAGTTTTATAAATACAGTGGTACCTCTGTTTTAGAACAAATCGGAGTTTGAACAAAATTGTTTTGATTGTTTTGCTTCGGATTTCGAACGAAAATCCAGAATTCGAACGCCCCCGAAAAAAGCATAAACGTGCGCGGACCGATCTGCTGACCCACGACGCGCTTTGTTATTGTGTATAACGCAGCCTCTGTATGCAGACGTGTCCCGTTAGCTCCATTTACTGACTGTTTTTTCTTCATATTGAGGTGTAAAACCTTTCCTGTCTCCACACTGGACCGTGGTAGAGTGTCACAGGGGAGGTGCTGGAGCGCTCACTCCAGGGTTTGATGTCCTGTTGTGGGCTGGAGCTGGGACAGGGATGAGGCCAGTCTGGGACAGAGCGTGACTTGGTTTATGACTTTGTCACAGCCAAACTGCACAGAAGCGCACATTCAGAGCTGGACACGCACCGGGCACCTCTTCCCTTCTGGAGAGACCTCACTCACTCGGCAACCCCTCCCACATGCAGCGGCCACACACATAGAGGAACAGCCACCTGCAGCAGACACTCTACATTCACTCCTACAAAAGACTATTTTAAGGCTTGGAACGCATGAGTTCTTTTTCCATTCATTGTCATGGGAAAAATTGATTCAGATTTAGAACAAATCGCTTCTCGAACGGCCGTCTGGAACGGATTGTGGTCGAGAACCGAGGTACCACTGTAAATTAATCTGAGAAAAACAGAAGAAAAAAATGACAAAATATTTCATCCATATAAACTCACAATGTAAATAATTCAAGTAAATAAAATAAATTAAGTAAATAAGTAGAGGACAATGGACAAGAAACATATTAAAAACTATTGGAGTGGAGGAAATAAAACAAAAGACAAAAACATGAACAAAATTAAACTATTAGAAAAAAAAGCTGTACAGTCATAATTTATTGATTCTTTCAATTATGTTTCCTCAACATTTACATTTTTTCCTCTCTCTCAAATACTTAATAATAATTGAAAAAAAAAAAACATGCTCGTCATGAAGTTAAGGAGAAAATGTGTATAATTTTCCTCAAGATCATGTTGTTTCTAATATTTGCTCGACACATTCTCCCTCCGGCGGAGTCGATGCATCGCCTCAATATGTATGATGTGTCAGTGAGAGCCGGAGGAAGCGCGACTGTCTCTCTCCTGGCACGGTCCTTCAGCGTGGAACCATCAACCACCTTTGACTTGACACGCGTCCCATCTGAGACCAGGACGCTGAAGTCGCTGCCGTGATCTACTCTTGTTCTCACTTTTTGCTCCTCTCTTTGTCCCAGCTGCAAAGACGGACGCTCCTGAAGACAAGCAGTTTTAATTAAACTGTCAGTTAACTGAAACTCTTCTGGGCTACAAGAGGAAATTAGGCCGTAGATCCGGATCTAATATGAGTTATATGGAGCTTGAAACCTTGAAGTGATAATGTAAGGAGGCCCTCTTTGCTCCTTTGACCAACCATGAGTCCGCAATGTAAATTTCAATCCCGACACTGCAGGATATTCATGTGTTATGTTTCTTATAAAGAATCATATTGCATGTGTCCACAAGAGGGCGCTCAGAAACGGACCGCAGCGGAGAGGACAGATGAACCGAGGTCGCTCCAGAGTCAGTCACGAGTGTCACACTGCTGAGAGAGTCCAAGCTGCTTGAGGTGGACTCCAGCTCAAATGAGTCCCACAGCCGGATGACTCACTCAAGACTATATAAACTGCTGTGCTGTTTGTCTAACACTCATGAACTCTTCATTCCGAAGACAGAAACCAGAAAACTCAAGTCAAAAACAGTTGCTGAAAATTAAAATAAGAATCCTAGTAATATCAGAAATATAAACTGACATAAAATAAACTCGAAACGCTCCCAAGAAAATGAATTGAATAAATAATAACCATAATAATAATTAATTCATAGAGGGCAAAACAAGAAATAAAGAAAAGCCAAATCCACACTTGATACTTCAAAAAGTAAAAATAAATGTTTGAAAAATAAACCAAATCTCAAACAGTACGATGAAAAGAATTTTTTAAAAATCAAAAGAAAATAAATCAACAAAATTAAAACCATCAAGAGGAAAGTAAAAAAGTGAAAACTTTTTTCCTAAAAAAGTTGACGTAAATCTTTATTCGTTTCTATCTTGATCATCCTCTCATCACACCTTCATCATGAAGCTCCATGGTTGTCGTCTTCATCTCCATCATTCTTGGTCCAACCCCTCCACCAGTCCAGTCCTTCTGTCCTCCCTAACTTTGTCTGCAAACGTCTCCCTCTGATGCATCCTGTCTCTGACGTCACAGCCACCAGGTCAGGGCCCTGTCTTCCCTTCCGACACGCCTCTCCTGCCAGACTCACGTATCTGCAGGTCCCTCTCCACCGAGGTCACTCTGGGTACGGTCGCCTTTTCCCACCACCGACACAGCCGACGTCAAGACGTCCCCTCGGATTCACTCGCTGACAAATACATGAAGGAATCAGAATAATAAAAAGCCAGTGTGTTTGGAGGAGCTGTCGAGGGACATGAACGAGCGGATTGACACTTTTGGGTCACACTCTCCTTTTCGCCTTTAAAACAATCTCCCAAATCAACGTAACCCGGAGAGATGGAGGTGAAATAGATGAGGAAGCTCTTAACGTATTTTCCAGGTTGCGGGGGGTAAGCTGTCTTCAGGGATGATGCGTTCAGGTGACGTGGGACTCATGGGAAATTCCACTCAACATATGAAGAGGTTTTGAATTTTCCTGCTGAAATGTGTGCACTCTGGTTTCCTCCCCCAAAAAGTGGTTAATTCATGAGTGTAAATAGCCTGGAGGTGTCAGTGGTTGTCTGTCTACCTGTGCCCTGTGCTGGGCTAGTGTCCTGCCCTGGGTCTTCCCTGCCACTCCACCCCCCGAGTTACAGTTATGTTAGAGAGAATAAAAACACAAAATCACTGTACTGTTGTATACCATGATTCCCATTAACTATATTAAATATATCAACAAGGATTCAATGATTTGATTTAAAAAATGTTCAGAAAAAGGTAAAGTCATGGTAAAAAATTGAGATATGAAAACGGTATTTTTTTTATTCAGAAAAGCAAAAAAAGGAAGTTTTACCATTGAAACAATATCCATTTAATTACATAGATTTTTAAATAATAAAAACAAATGTTTTAATGTAATATGAATACACATTATTATTATTGTCTTTTTTTTTTTTTTTTTTTTTTTTTTTTTTTAATGCCACGACTCACTTGACTACTTTAGAAGCTTAGCTTTCTTGAAATATTAAATAATAATTTGGGAAATAAAAATATGACCTTCGGCTGAATCAATGTGGCAAATAATTTTAAAAGTAAATCACTCTGATTCATTGAATTTGGTGTCATGAGATTAAATGTTAATTAAATGCTGAGTTCTAAAAACTGAATCATAAAAAGTAAATCACAAAATTGTGGAATAAATGAAAAGTGAGGAAATCAAATCATAAAGAGAAAGATTGTGCACTGAAATAAATATCGAGCTGATCAGTAGATGTTATCTTGACTCTTTCAAAAGATCCTTTGGGATGAAATAGTTTGGGACACTTTCAATGAAGTCTTGGACTCCGAGAAGTATTTTCATAGTGGTGAAATAAGTGGAGTAAATATGTGAGGCGTCCGTGTTCCTGTCCTCATCCAGGTTCATTGTGTTGCAGGAGCGGGTGGGTGCCTTCTGACTGAACCGGGGGTTCACTGTAACTGCTGCAGCGAGCCGCCCGTCTTCGGTGGCTGTTCTCCAGACTGTCACTCAGCTCCTTCTAATGAGAAACACTCAGCCGAGCCGCCCAGTGAGTCCACTTAGCTTTCTGATTTATTGAAATCCACTGTCGGCCTGTGCTGAGTCACCAGCTCGCCGGCGGAAGCCAGACAGATACTTCACAGTTCACGTCCCTGCTTCCACACCACACTGTCATCGCGCCGGCAGACGATCCTCTTTAGCTTCCCTGGACCTGCAGAGCAGAAGTCCTCAGCAGGCGTGTGGAAGTACAAGGCAAGAGGAGGGGCAAGTCTGGGCTTCATCATTTCCCCTGCTGCTCCCACGACCTGACCTCAGCTGTACGGAAGGAAATCGTGGGATGGACTCATGGAGAACCAGGTCCTATTCAGAGGCGGTTCATAATTGTCAGATTCTCTGGAGTCTTCAAGAAATGTAAATTTCAGTTCCTCTTCTCGGTACCAGACACAGTGAAGTCCGACTCCGCTCGCTGCCATTGCAGCGCGTTCATGGCGTTTGAGCGGCGACGGATGGTAAAGCGCTTCATAAGCCTTTGTTTCATTTGCAGAGATGATGCGACTTTAAGACGAGCGAACGCCTTGGACATCATGGTCTAATGATGAAAGCGTGTTGGGTCAGTGACAGTATACAACCCTGAGCTACGTTAGCGGTTAGCGTGGTGCTAACAGGCTAACAGGGGAAATGGATTTGCTTTGAATGATGTCACCCAGGTCAGATCTGCTTGTTTTCACAGCGATGGAGCCAAGTGTCTGTCTCCTCAGGAAGCAGCTGTGGTTGTCCTGCACCCATGAGAAGAACCAGAACCAAACTCAGGAGCGACACTGAACGCATCATCTCAGATGTCATGTTTATTATACTGTTGTTCAAATCAGGCAGTTGTAGCACAATGAGCAGATCTATTACATGAGGAACATATTCACATGGACCAGTAAAGTCCTCTCTTTAACAGAGCTGCAGCTCCATGTCAGCTGTTCCATGGTTCAGACTTCACAGGGTTCATTTCTCATTCCCGTTTCTCCGATGCTAAATCCACTGACCTCTGTTAACTTAAGTTCCCTTGTCATTTGCGCAACGCAGTGAACTGATCAAGAGGTTTAAAAATATCCTCTTTGATCCTGATTTGACTCTTTAGAAACTGACAATCTTTCCGAAACAGTTTTAGTGAGTCTTCCTTTTTGGCCCCATTGAGATTCGATGAGAGAATCACAAAGGAAGCAGTGTCGATAACAGCACAATACAATACGTACCATACACTCGCAATACAAATCACTGTACCCTCAGCAAACATCATCGTCCCTACAGACTCCTCCCTCACCTGACGTAGCTTCTGGTAGTGCCGTGTAGATTCAGGTGAGATAAGGGTTCGAAGGTTCAGTTAGGGCAGTGCTTCTCAATTGTTTTCTGTTGAAGAAGAAGTCAAAATTTCGCGCCCTCCCAAATCTCCGCCACCTGTAAATAGTATCATTTTTCTATAAAATTATTGTAAGTACACCTCTGCATAGTATCCTTATTCATACATTAAAGAAAATGGAAAATGGAAGTAATATAGATCAACTTCCAATAAAAAATAACTTTATTAACATTACACTTTATTCTAGTCGGGCAAAAAAGTATGTTCCCCGAGGTCACATGCACCCACTTTTTGAGAAGGTCTGAGTTTGGGTCCAAGCCTCTTCCCCATACCTGAGTCAGATTTTTTGAGGGAGTACTGAGGTGTTCCAAGGTCAACATGACCTCTTGCATCCCGGGTCTGCCCTGAGGACTCCTCCTAGTTGGATATACCCAGAACACCACACTGTGTCCAATACCTGAGAAGCATTCTCTGATCTACTGCGAGTCTTCTTCTCACCAGGTCTCTATGAAAAAACACCCTTCTGGAGGCACTTTTTCCGGCCTCCACACAAACTGGTGTCCACCAGTGAGGCTAGAAGACGGTGCTGAATTGTTCGCCACGTCTGACATTGCATTTAAATACATCTTTGATCAACACCCTGACCCCCACAAACCCCCCGCCCCAGCTTCTCCAGCGACCCCCGTTCAAAGGAATTACCGCTGCTCGGCACAGTGCTGTTGTGTCATCGTGTTTCCGCCGTCTTGGTCTGTTTAATAAATGACTCCCATAAAGAGATGAAGCGATATCTTAAAAATACATTTCCTGCCGGGATTGTGAAAGCACTAAATGTTCCCTAATAATGTAATCCCACCATGCTGAGAGTATGAAAGCAGGATTCTTCTTCTTATCTCCTCCACGTTATGATTCAATTTTCCCCACAGAGGAAGTCCTGGCACATTCACAGTCCTTATCTGCGCCTCCTTTCACCCCCACCAGCCTTTTGTGGAGAAATCTCTTCCTGCACTTGCCTCCTCGTCTGACTCCATCTTCCTCTGACCTGCGACTGCGGCACGTTGATGCTAATCTCAGACGCTTCCTCTCAGACTGCAGCGTTTCCTTTCAGGCAGCCTGGAAAAACAGGCACTGACTCTTCGAGTTGTGTTCGGAACTAATTATTGTAATTTTGATCGGCGATTCTCGATGCTGCTGCCACATGGATTTGACTCCCTTGCGTTTGTTTTGACGTGCATCAGATTATAACGTGACTTGCTGATACTCAGACGTCACTGCTGTCAGTAACCCTGCCTGCACTCTCTTCTTCATCACAGTAGTCCATATGACTGACCCGAGGCCACCACAGAACATCGTACAATTTCCCACACTGTTATTGGCGATGTCGCTAAAATAATCTTGGCCGGATTTACAGCAGACTTTGGAATTATCCACAGTTTTATGAGTATCTTTGTGTGACTTAAAAGACATCTTCTCAGCAAACTGCCAAACTAGTTCCTCCTCGCACCCTTGTGGTCACTGGTTTGCTGGCATCAGAGCAACTTCCTCCACTGACTTACTCCTCAAGAAACATCAGTTGTTAAGTAGTAGACAAGTACGGTCAAGTAAGGCTAAAGTACATGAGTCGACATCATACTCCTTTACTGGCTCTCGTCTGTGTGGTGTATGAATTCAGCGGGCGCAGGTCCAGAACTGATGTCATCCAGGAAATACTGAGGGAAGAAATCCTTCTCCCGCTCTCACCTGAGAGCGACAGGTAGCCTACAAGTGCCGTCGAACTGCAGAGGTTGACGGCAGAATTGAAGGGCATCACCTTCCTGAGGGCTCGGTCCAACCATGTGGACAGCAGTCCCAATAGACTGGAGTGTATTAAAGCAACAAAGGATTTGGACACCGTCGTATCAGCTCCTTCAGAGGAGAATCGTGAGTTGTGAATTCCACTACGATCAACTTCGCTTCTGTTTGACTTCTTGTTGATGACTTTTCTTGGCTGAGATGAGTCTGGCCTCGGATTGGTTAATGATTCGCAACTTGCAGCCGCAATATTTGACGCAACAGACGTCTCTCGACCCTCACTGAAGTTGTGACCATTGCCCCTGAATACATCCCCTGTTCAGTAGTTATTGGTCGATGATGTATCATGAAACAGTACTGCAGGGTTGATGAAACTGTGCCCTAATTTTCAGAGGCCACTAGATGCCGCTCTTGGTTTAGAAATGATGTGAGGTTAAGTCCAAACATTTTACAGCAGACAGCACCATCTGGTGGCCTCACAAAACCAGCACGCTGTTTCATGAAACATCACCAACCCATCACTTCTGACCTCCCCGTTTACATGAAAATGAGTCAGTGCTGTTGCCGGTGGACTCCAAGACTCATGCATATGTTTCAAAAGTCCTCCTCTATCTGATGATGATACTCTGTTTCAAAGTTATTGCGAGATTCATCTGACCCCGTCCGCCTCCTTTTCTGACCGATTTATTTCACCTTCAGGATGTAGGGGCAGGAGTCCAAAGATACCAATTCATACTTCTGCCAAAGTCAGTCATTCTTAACCACAGGGCGGGGACCATGGTTGGGCCGCGAGCACCTGCTAGAGGGCCGCTAAACGTTTTTTTGTTTTCCACCATCGGGCGGTGAGACGCTCAGTTTTAATGCATGAGTCACATATGGTGACAGTAGTGAGTCATTGAATTGACTTGACAGCTGCAAATCTGTGGTATTTACAGACTATGGAGAAGTTCTTGAAAAGAAAAAATGATAAAGAAAGTGATGTCGACCCAAACAGTAAACAGTGTTCATGAAAGCACCTGTTGAAGCAGTTTTGAAAATTCACTACTTATTTTATTTTTTCATTTACACTTCTATCTTCTTTGGAGTTTTAATAAAATACATTATTTTTATTTTAGGATATTTAGACATGGTTTTATCATTTTAATTTTATTCAGAATTTTATTCAGTTTTTCCAATTTTCTCATCAGTTTGCATCAAGTGTATTTTTTTCTTTTTTTTTCTTTAGTGAATTTGATGGACATGACTTGCACCTGCTTCTGCTGCAGGTTGGACTTTTCAATGACAAATACATATCTTTGATCACATGGTTTCATGTCATTTCACAAGATTTGGTTTGTTTATGTGGAAGTAGATTAAATGGGGTTATTGAACACAAATGAAATCAAGAGTCATGAGTCAGTTCTAGTACTTCAATAGGCCAGAGGTCCATTTGTTCTGGGACAGGTGGACCCCAAGATCAAAAAGGTTCATAACCCATGACTTGAGTAACAGAAAGACATGGAAACAAGGAGCGGGAGCCCGAACCTAACCCACTTGAGAAAAGGGGGCCGGACACATCTCGCTGTGAGAGTTGCCACACATGAAGATAGTGAAACTCTGCTGTTGAATGTGTCAAAACTCCAGACAAAAAGTAACCAATTCTTTTGTAATCTTCTGAGATGTACATCATCCCCCCCCACGTTCGTCCTGGATAGCAAGGGTAAAGTCCAGACAACGTCTTCAATCGAGCTCTCAGGTCGACTCGGATCGTCTCAGATATCAGTTCAAATCCCGCCACTCTGTTCCGCCGATGTTTTATGCAGCACAACAGCAAAACAAAGATTGACACTTCACTCAGAAGATTTACTTAAGAGACACAGATCAAATAGAATTTTGCTTTGGAGGTTCAAACGTGTTGAGATGTAACAAGAAAGCACACGATTAATAATCCATCAACTTAAAGATCACTCATGAATACTAATCATCTCCTCAGAGTCCTGCAGCACCAGGACTTTGGTTTGTTCAGACGCTGCCTCCCAACAACAGCAGCTCACAGCAGCCTGACCACTGCACCTCTGACCGCTGGCGTCCCTCAGGGCTCCTCCTCCTCTCCTCTTCTCCTCCTACATGGTTCTTTCTTTTGGCACCACGTGACTTCAGCTGCGGCAGGAGTAGTAGTCACGGAGGCAGATGCAGTACCGTGCAATTGAAGTATTTCCAAAGCAGTTTTAATTGTAAGATAGTATCCTTACACAAGTGATTGTAGTAGTACAGGAAGTAGGACTTGGAGTAGTTGCAGGAGTAGAACTGTATGTATGTGTATAAGTGTTATTGTCAATAGAGTTGTTGTTAATGAAGTATAACTAGTAGTACTGAAGCTTGTCAAAGCAATATTAGTGCACTTGTTGTAGTAATACTCTATATAGTAATATATAGTGTTGTACAGTATTTGAAACTGCAGCCATTGGATTAGGAACATGGTACCTAGCAGGGGTACCAGTATTAGTTGAAGTAATGGTGATGGCAAAAACAGCAGTAGTAGTAGTAGCAGTAGCAGTAGTAGTAGTAACAATGGTCGTCACAGTATTAGTATTTGTTTTCTGGAGATTACTGGGAGATTAAAAAAATGTATCAATGGCAGTAGTTTAAGTACTTTAGCAGTGGTAGTTGCTATCTTAGCACTGGGGTTGGTAGTACTAATAGCAGTAATAGTACTAATATCTTTAGCTCTGGTACAGAGGTCGTTGTTATAATGTCTGCGTGTTGTTTGCAGTACTCGCAGAAGAGGTAGTAGTCTTGAGAGCTCTCACAGTAGTGAGTGTGTCGGCGCGTGTGCGGAGCAAAGTGGAGAATGATGGGCGTTTTCTTGAAGAGTGTATTTAGGTCACCATTAATCTTCCCTGCATCACGCGTGTGAACAGAGCGGCTGGTTGTGAAACACATGAATAAGTAAGATTCAAAGTTCAGGAATGGGAGGCGCTGACGGAAGAGGCTGCCAGGCTGAAATCAAATTTTTGGTGTAGCTTCCCCTGGTATTGATGACTGTGTTATTTTGGAGGTTTTTTGGACGCGTCTCGCCTCCAGAGCCGGAGCCCACCAGCGCCTTCAGCCAAACAGCCGAACAATGGCGGGGCCTTCTGAAGCCAAAAGGTTTGTGGCAGCAGTCGGAGGCTGGAAGCTGCCGAGCGGAGCTGCAAACATCACCTGCCAAAGCAAGAATCCATTCAGCGGCCTGTCCTCTGCCTCCCTGTGTTCACTGAAACCACAGAGCTGCCCTTGGGCAACACTTCACCATCTGTTTACCTTCAGCTCCAGCTGACAGATCAGGTGTGTTTCCTTTTTAATAATGCACATTTCCTAACTGCGTTCTGCTCCGAGGACAAGTGCTGCTACCCTGACACTACTGTCACAGTCACAGCTGATACGCCGACTGCAGCAGCAGCCTGGTAGTAGTTACGACTGTAACTGCTGTCATTACTGCTACCAAAGTAGTCGACACCGACATCTATTATGTGCTGTGAATTCAGTCTTCAAATGAGCCTCTACTACTACTACTACTGCTACCACTAATACTTGTACTGCTGACAACATCTTGTAAAAGTACCACAGTTACTTCATCAAATATTGCAGTCCCAACTTCGACTGCGTGGACCTTCAAAACACCCTCCACTACTACTACTGCTGTTACTACTACTGTCATCGTAGTGTTGCATCCATTACATTAAATATATGTGCAATAATAATAATATATGTATATTAATACTTCTCATCATCAACAATAGTACCAGTAACAAGACCTCTATTTGCATTAACATTTGACTACAATTACTACAACTTTTCCTAGTGTTTTTCTCCTACTACAACTGTTACCAGCTCTGTGACACACTCTGTTGCACTCACACTACTACTACTACTACTATTGACAGTAGTACTACCAGTTATGTTGCTAATGGTGATCAAAATGCCAGATTATGTCTGAAGAAAATTATTTTAAATTAAAAAATAGTTATGTAATTATTCATCAAAAGTAGTTGTTGTAAAAGAAAGTATAGTATTTACAACATTAAATATTAATTCAACATAAATATGAGCATAAAAAGTCAGAATGAAGGATATTTTGAGAAAAAAAAATGAGAAGGGAAGTGAAATTATGCAGTTTTTGAGAAATTGATTAGATTTATAAACTGCATTTTAGCTAAAATGACTGTGACGCTGAGATTTTTCTTTAATGTTGAAAAAATATTTTTGAAAATCAAATGACAAAACGTAAACGAGAAATTAAAAAGTAATGATAAAACAATTTTTGGACAGGTTAAACACTTAAAGGAAAAAAAAAGAATAACTGAAGTGAAAAAAAAAAGACAAAAATATTGTGTGAATATTGAGTAAAAATGTGAAAAAATGGTCACATCAGAGAGAAAAATTGTGTAATAATAAATAATAATAAAGTTGATCAATAACTAGGATAAAGATAGATGTCCTTGATCTCAAACTGTTGGAGACACACATACATAAGTCATCTACTTCAATACGTTGCGTCCCAGATACGACGTCCCCTGCCTCTCACCCGGAGTAGCTGGGGAAGCGTTTCGACTCCGCCTCTTGAACATGCAGTCGCACATGGTCTGTCTTCTGGCTTGTTGTCACGCTGGTGAAAGCTCCATCTTCACCAGCACCAGAAGCAGATGAACACGGTTTTGGTCGTCAGTGTGTTTGTCATCTTCTTGTTTATATTTCAGCGTCAAAGTTGCTTTCATCAGAGCAACGATTCTCGCGTGCAGCGTGTCTCTCTCCTCGTGTCATCTGGCAGTGAAATAAGACCCAATTACGGGCGTTGCGCGTTCACACACGCTGTGTTCCTGCCTCCCTAATACCAGGACTCACTCTGAAGACTTGTCAAAGAGACGAGCGCACAGATGGGTTCGGGTCGCGGGCTCAGACCCGCGCAGCAACACCAGCTCACGAAACTCAGACTCAGCCAATTAAAGCTTCCCAAGTCTTTAGGATAATCGCCGAGTCGCACTCATCAGTCAGGAAGAGAATGTGACTCCTGTTTTGGAAAATAATTGGCTGGGAGGGAAGCTGGGTCAACATTTACTCCAGCAACAGCAACAACAACAACAACGCTGGAATGGAACGGATCCACTGTGGACTCTCTCGGTTACTCAATCACATCAATATTGATTTTGAATTTTGCTCGACGATTCCTGACTCCTCCACACGTTGGGGCTCCGATTCAACCCAAATAGTCATGGCTGCATGAGGTTGGACCCCGGTGCAAATGATTACTGGACGACAGAAGGCACGGAGATCAGATTGAATTAATACTTTAATAGACAAAACACGAGATACAGACAGACGAACAGGAACGAAGAACGGAAGGCGCCGGAACCAGAACATAGATCGGGAGCAACACAAAAGGGAAAAACCTGGAACAAAAGAGAGGCGAAAATATAATCCAGCCTATAAAGCGGGAGAACTCAAACACACTCTGAGGTAAATCACGAGGCCAATAAACATAAAGCGCTTGGTGGTGGAAAAAACACACACACACAAGGAAATAAAGAGTGACATCTACAAAATGCTCATACGCAAAAATCTACCTGGAAATGAAACAGAAACGAACCGAGGAGAACGAGAACAAAGGATGCGGCTGAAATGGAAATCAAGCGTGCACTGAATTTAGAATATTCGAGGGAGAGTTTACCACTAGGAACGTGAAGAAACCATCTGGCAACACAAGCTGGCGTCGAGGGGTTGATATCCGTGGAAAGTCTGACGATCAAATGCACGCCAGCTGTGTCGCTGGGAAAGAGAACAGGAAATGGAAACGAAGGAACAACCGGGAAATACAAAAATAGAAGCACAGAAGATTATAGTGTTGTTGTTTTTCTGTGGTATCACCGTAAAGGGTTGGCGTTTGCTTAAATCCTGAGCTTGAATTGAACGAGGTTTGTTCGTGTGTGTAGGCGAGCGCCAGCGTGTCCGGATGGATTTCGCGAAATAAAAAAGGTCACCAAAAATCCCGTCACTGCCAAATGAACTCACCATCCATCCCAGATGTTCACCAGGCTCCCAGGGATGTAAGTCACAACCAAGCTCCCAAACAACAGCACCTCGAATCCCATCTGCATGGACAGCAGCAAAACAATGTTTCATCTCCAACTTACTGCCACGCAATTGGCCAATATGGCGCATTCACACGGGATGAATATCACAATCGTCCTCCACAATAAGACCCGCGGACCCGTGATGATCGTCTCATGAGCGAATGAGGGATTAATGAAGACAAGAGCAGGCGATGTGTGAGAGGGAAGCGGCCGATTCCAAGTGGTCACCTCGTGAGAGGCGCCAGATTATCTGCGGCGTCGCAGAGGAGCCTTTTCGTTTGACCGCCACGACCACGCAAGATGACCTTTGAGTCTGGGCACAGTCAGGGGCTCTGGGCGATTGAGATGTTGGAGTGAGTTTGTGTGTGTGTGTGCGTGGATGGACGGGTGTGTGTGCGTTCCACATGATAAATATTCCACACAAGGACACGACAGCTGCTGGGAGGAAGCTTCATTCACTGCTGCTTTGTGCAAACAGTGTTGAGTGTGGAGAGACCGGCTCGGTTTTGGTTTCTGAATGAAATGGTTTGGATATGTGTGTGTGGGGTGAGTGTGTGTGTGTGTGTGTGCGTGTGTGAGAGAGAGTTTTGAGGATGAAGACCACAAAATAACTGGGTCATTATAATTGGTTCAGAGTCCCGGTTCAGGTTAGCCATGTTTTTGGTTGGTTAGGTTTAGGGGGAGAGGCTGGGGAGAGGTCCTCACAAGGAAAGAAATACAAGTACTGTGTGTGTGTGTGTGTGTGTGTGTGTGTGTGTGTGTGTGTGTGTGTGTGTGTGTGTGTGTGTGTGTGTGTGTGTGTGTGTGTGTGTGTGTGAAATACAAACATGTGTGGGTGCACGTGTGTACATCTTATGCCATACTTGTGAGTAGCAAGTGTTGAAAAGTCACCTCCTTGGTGGGATATTTTGCTTTGTGAGGACATTTTGGCCTGTCCTCTAAAAGTTAAGAGGATTAAAATGTCAGTAGAAGTAGTTTATTATCCTTGTGTTTCAGTTTGGGTGAGGATCCTGGTTAAGGTTAGCCACGTGTTTTGGATGGTTAAGTCAAGGTTGAGAGGTTGGGGACAGCATGGTGGTAAAGAGAGGTCCTCACAAGATTAGCAAAGAAACGTGTGTTGGAGACAAGACAAAACTGTTTGCGCTTCCAAACACAATTGTTTGTATCTGTGTTCTATACAAATAGTGTGTACAGATAATGTGTTTGTGTACTTTGTTTAGCTATATCTGTGGGGTCTATTTATTGGAAACACATCAGTTCGGCTGGACCCCACAAGCTCAAGCCTCAATTTGAGGAAGAAAACTTAAAAAGTAACTGGGTCATTATCATTGGTTTTCGGTTTGGTTCAGAAGGTTAGACGTGTTTGGATGGTCAGGTTTAGCGGGAGAAGCTGGGGACAGCAATGAAAGTAATGAGAGGTCCCCACAAAAACAGCGGTAGAAGTGTGTGTGTATGTGCTTGTGTACTTGCTTCTCTGTCCTTGTGGGGACCAATTGAAAACACCTCCTCATGGAGGTGCAACTATAGAGTGACATTTTACACGCCAGGCAGAGACACGTCTTCTGAAATATCACAACCCGATACAGGCGTTTTGGGGGGCAGTTGCTGGGCCAGCCATGAAAAAAGGGGCACCTTCTCTTTCATTTTCTTCTTCTTCTTCTTCTTACATTCAGCATTGTTTTTAAAGTGAGATGGCCAGTGGTTAGCTGAGGAACGGCAGGTTGCCAGTTCACGTCCGGCGAGTAGCTCCTTCAGTATGTTTCACGCACTGTACCGGGAGTCTGAGCAGTTTCCGATTCAAGGAAGTTGTTTTACGCATTTCATTTTATTCTCAAAACCACTGAAGCATATCGTTTCATGTACGCGATCGTGGTGCACCAGAGAGTCGACACACCTTCAGAAAAATGAGCACACTTAAAGAGAGGCACCTAAACCTGATTCAGTTCATCTCATTTGCATACGGACAACTCAACGCAGTGTATTTGAGAAATACAGAGCGACAAAATGATCAGAAAAAAAGTGTTTATTAAAAGGTTTATTTTGCAGCTTGTAATAAAGATCCTGCAGGAAGAAAATGTTTCAAGGTTCCAAGCTGAAGACACGTTGTCCAGCGTGTGGCTCCCCTGAGGCCGACTGCTGCACCACAGAAATGTTGAATGAAGCTACTTCAGACAAGTGACCTCCAACGTATCGTCACCACTATTATATTCCATTGTTGTTTTTCTTTATTCCAGATATGAAAGTAATAGGTAGATTTTTTTTTCCGTCAGGAGAGTTATTGCTCACCGCTGTATTTATTCAGAGTCAAATTGTCAATTATCAAAATGCACCTGTATTGGCTTCTGGTGTCGTTGTTATTGAGGTCCAGCTCTTCTACTTTGAGCTTTCTGGTTGAGAGACGCACAGAGATTTGGCAGGGAGGATCCGCTGTAGAGGGATGAGGTCGGCCATCTTGTCTGCAACCTGGTACTCTTCCTTTTTAAAGATGAAGTCTCATGTGATCAAACTTATTAAAATGGGAACATCAGAACAAGTGGGTGGTTTTTCTGCGTGTTTTTAACCAAACTGAAAACAGACTGAAGTCCGTTGCTCGTGGAAGTAAAGTAACGTCTGTCCAACCACAGTTTCATGAACCCCGTAGGCAGGAATACGATGACTAAGAGAGAGCAACGTTTTTTTCTTCAGAACTTATGAGTGAGGGGAAAAGCTAAAGCGAATTGACCGACTTATCCCGGTCCTGTCACTGTAGCATGACATCTGCAACATTCTTGGTCCGACTCTGTCTCTCCGCTCCCCCTGTCCAAACCATCTGTCCTCCCTAACTTTGTCCCCAACCTTCTGCACACGCCACCCGAGTCTCTCACCCCTCCACTACCATCATGTGACTAAAAAGGGAGGGAATGAAGCGTGAATTTTACCTCGGTGAACCTCACTTTTGGGGGGAAATAACGATAGCTACTCAAATCTAATTTCTTCAAACTAGTTGATGCGGGCCTGAGAGAAAATGTTTTGGAGACACGATCAAACTTCTCTTCTCCCCGTCTTTGTCCTGTTTCTAATGTTCTTTAATAGCGATAGCTGCAGGGTAACAACGCAGAGAAAGATGATGTAATGGCCGCTGTCATTGTTCGTCTGGATGTGAGTGGGGAGAAAAGAAGAAAAAAAAAAATTCACCTGAAATCGTCACATTTCCAAGGCCATTTCAGAAATGTTCTGAGAATGACTTGGTATTCCAGAGCTGTGTGTTTTTCTCATTTCTGTTTGGGGCTGCGAGCGAGTTGGAGAGAGCCAGACAACCTCTTTGATTTTGATATATTAAAGACATCAGCAGCGAGAGGCTTTTGTATGAATATAATGTGCTCGCAGGAAAACAGCAGTGAAGCAGCAAGTCAGGGGTCGAAGCACAACACTGCTCTTATGTTCAGGCGTGCAACTGTAAATGAATTCGATTCCTCTCCTTCAGATCATACTTCAGATGGTCACCAAGCTCATTAAAAGTCGAGTACTGCATGTTAAGTCTTTAACGTCTTCAACGCCTTCTGTACACTCACTTAAGTGGAGATGCTGCGTCTGCAGGTGACGTCAAACCTGTGATCGTCTTTTTGAGAGGCTTCATTAGATGAACCGGCTACTAACAGCTTCTGTCTCTGCTCAACAACCTAACAATAGACATTAGAAATGGAAAGTCCGGAGAAGCAAATAAACAACGGAAAACTTGACCGAAACAAAGATGATGGCGAAACAAAGCAAAAAAATACTGCTACGATCTTATTCCGATCACAGTGAAAAAGCCGTGAAAATAAATAAAATACGCACTGATCTGTTGACAGTATTTCAGACTCGTGAGGAAACATGACTGTCGACCCAAACGGCCTGAACTCCTCCTGCTGATGACATCATCCATCCCTCCTCATCACCTCCACACCTGCCGTCAGTTACCTGAAGGTTCAAGTGCAAGCTCCGCCAGATCGCCAGCCTGTTACGGTCGGTACCACTCGGATCCCTGTGCCTCCTTCTGCTCGCCTGCCGGCCTGTTACCTCACTGACCCAGTGTTCTGTGGCTCAGGATCTACAGCCCGTCTGCTCCGACAGCACCTCCTCACCAGCGACTCCGCTTGGACCCTCACCACCACCACCACTCTTGAGGTGCAGTTTTCAACACCAAGTTTCTGAACTACATTTACATTTGCATCCTATTGCCTTATCTTTGTCACAAAAATAAAATTATGATTGTTGAAAGAATTCTATGAACATCAGAATACGGAATTTGACTGCAGAATAACCGTCACAGCAATAAGAAGGACTTAGGTACCAGGAGTTTTTTTAACTAGGAAAGTCAGAAGAAGACTTGGTAAAGAAAGAAAAGTCCTTGGCAGTGAGAGAAAAGTCTGAAGATTTGGCTAGATAGTATGAGGAAGTTTGAAGAAGGGCTGTGAATGTTACAAAGTAGCAAGTGCACTTGTTAAACTTGGAAGTCCAAAACAGACTTGGTTCCAATTAGTTACAGTAGATTTAGTTCACCTGTGAAGTCTGAAGAAGACTTGGCAAACCAGGAACAGTCTAAAATGAAAACAATCGACTTGGAAAATTAGCAAGTCCAAAATGTACCTGGTCCGATCATAAGTTTGAAACTGACTTTGACTTGGTTAAACAGGAATGACTGGAATATAAACAGCTACAATCAGGTTAAATTAACTTGGGAAACATAAATACAGAAAACAGATGAGGTATCATAAAACAGTGTTGCAGGGCTGATGAAACAGTGTCCTAATTCTCAGAGGCCACTAGATGGCGCTCTTGGTTTAGAAATGATGTGAGGTTTCATTCAATGACTTGTTCAAGTCCAAACATTTTACAGCAGACAGCGCCATCTGGTGGCCTCTGAAAATCAGGACACTGTTTCATGAAACCTCATCTACCCTTCAACACTGTGTCATGAAACTTCAAATACCCTTAACTAGAACCAGGTAAGTCTTCAAGTCTGACTTGAGTACTAGTTACTCTGGAGAAGAATGCCATGTACTTATAACTGTATCATCTTAGTTCTAGACAAAAACATATCACTATATTATGGCAACGAAATTTCGGTCTCAGGCCTCCGGTTTCCAAAAAAAAAACTACTTGTCCAAAAATAAATAAATATGGGATAATATATAGTTATTGCTAGATAATAGTTTTGCAGCAAAAGTGTTTCATTTGTTCATGTTTGTTCTGTTCTATCAATGGTGGTTTCCCTGCCTCCGCGAAGAGCTCTTGCAAATCAATGTTCCAAAACAAAGTCAATCTCTGACTGCACAGTCAGAATGTGGTCTGCTGGTTATTCTATGTGTCTGTACCTTCACATCGTGGCCCTCTGCCTCCACAGTGGCGACGCACACGAGCTCATACGTGTCTATAACATGTTCGTCCTTGGGTCATAATGGGACTTTAAAGAGCGGATCCCCGACATTGCAGCTCAAGGTTGAAGATAAGAGGAACAATGATTGAGGAACACGCCGTCCCATAAAGACCACTCCAAGTTCTCCTCCTGATAAAGGAGTGCTTTGTAGTATCGGAATGTTAATGACCTTCTCATTAAATGTTCTATTGCTGAGGGAGAGCCTCATCTCATTGTCGGCTGGCTGGGAAAGTAATTCTTGATTAATTCATTTGAAGGCCTCACATTGCTAACTGCTGATTATGTTGCCGGCCGGTAAGAAGAGACGACTCTGGCTGAGCTGGGAGGTGAGGGTGAGGGGTGCCAAGCCTCACAGAGCTGCCAGGAAGTAATGACTTTGGTGGCTTCTTTTTATTTCTGTCTAGTCTTGGTGTGAAGCGGCCGTTTTACTTTTTCAGTTTTCGTCACGACCGGATTGTCGAGAAAAGCTCTGAGCATTTTAGACTTACTGCACTCAGTCTGGGTTCATAAGACCGCTACCATTTTCGTCTAGTTTTAGTCAACAGAAATTCCAGTCTAGTCCCTGATGCGGTTCAGTTTAGCCCTGTGGATATTGTGTTATACGTATGAAGAAACACAGAAACATAGGACTTTCATAAACCACTTTGTTTGATTTATAAGACAATGATTTATCGTTCGAATAATAACCAGTAGCGCTGGGTGGATGAGGTATCATGAAACAGTGTTGCAGGGTTGATAAAACAGTGTCCAAATTTTCAGGGGGCACTAGATGGCGTGAGTTGTTCCAGTCCAAACACTTGACAGCAGACAGTGCCATCTGGTGGCCTCTGAAAACCAGGACACTGTTTCAGGCCACCTCATCTACCCTTCGATACTGTGTCATGAAACCTCATCTACCCTTCAATACTGTGTCATGAAACCTCATCCACCCTTCGATACTGAGTCATGAAACCTCACCTACCCTTCAGTACTGTGTCATGAAACCTCATCTACCCTTCAGTACTGTGTCATGAAACCTCATCTACCCTTCAGTACTGTGTCATGAAACCTCATCTACCTTTAAATACTGTGTCATGAAACCTCATCTACCTTTAAATACTGTGTCATGAAACCTCATCTACCCTTCAATACTGTGTCATGAAACCTCATTTACCCTTCAATACTGTGTCATGAAACCTCATCTACCCTTCAATACTGTGTCATGAAACCTCATCCACCCTTCAATACTGTGTCATGAAGCCTCATCAGTACTGTGTCTGTGTCGTCTACCCATCACCACAGTGCAGTACCAGAAGTGAGATGAGACTGATGAAATGAAGATGTGATCTTTATTTTATTTGTCAATAACATTCATTAAATATTTACTTATAATAACCGACACATGCACAGCATTGTCGTAGCATTTTCCCCAGACGATTGTGGGATAAGGACTAGTTGCTATTGTAGATAAAAAAGCAACAACTCTCTTTCACTACCTTCTAAATCCAGAGCTCAAGATCCACACTCACAGTGTCCGGCCCTAAGAGCAGGGATGAGTATTGGAGCAAACAAAGCACGAGCTTTCTTGTGCCACAAATTCCACATTTGGCTTTCCTGTCACCGTACTGCCGCAGGATTCTCTGCCCAAACGGGGCTCAGCTGTTGCAGAACATGCATCCTGTCACTGCATGTAAAGTGTTTCTCCCATTTACCGCGAAACACGACAACACACAGAAGAGACATTACATCATCGTTTTCTTTTATAGCCGTGACCGTAGCAGAGGACGCTCGGCTCTTTATTACTTTGTGGAATGATTATTGTCCGTGTTGGACAAATGAATGGCACTAAACGCTCTTCATTTCCCTTTGATTCTTTTTAATGGTGGAATGAATCACTTCCACTCATGGTTGTGTCGGGGTTATCGCCGTATGAGCTGGAGTGACTCATGTTTTGCTGCTCTAACCTTGAACACATGAAGTCAAGGGTCCCTCCTTCAAAACCCTCACCATGTTTTAGGACCCGTGGAGATGATCAGCAGAGGACCGTCCTGCTCATGACCACTTTTACCTTTTCCTTTCTGTTTGGATCTTTACTGCTTCACTCGTCTGCCTCTGACGTCAGAGTGCTTATCTGAGGGTCGGTCCAAAGACCGCTAACTGGGCCCACCAGTGTCGTACCTCCGCCTCTGGCGTTTTTGCTTTCACTCTATGAGCTCATGAAGAGCAGAGACCTTTGCTAGGTTGAGGATTGTTGAAGGATTGTTGAAGCATCTGGTCCTGTTTCAGTTTCGGGTGGATCCTTTTCAGGCTGTTCCTGTGCGTATCTCCTGCTGGAGAGGTTTGGGAATCCAGGCACCAGGAGTTGTCGTAGGCATAACCATCTCCTAACCTCATGCGATGGTCTTCTCTAATCCACTGTGCAAAGAATATTTCCCATCAGGGCTTGGGACAACAAGATGTCTTAACCTCACTGGTTATCTTCCTCTTCTTCATCTCCAACATCCTTGGTCCAACACCGTCTCTCCTCTCCACACATCTCCTCCTTCTTCAGATGTTCACTGATAGATTCATTTCTGATCTAGTCCTTGTCACTCCCAATGACACCCTCAGTATCTTCATCATAACTCTCCTGATTTTGAGTCCTGAGTTTATGAACACCCACAGTCGTCTTCCACCTGAGCGGCTCTCTCTTCTTCCTTCACCTGCGTGTCATCTGTTTTTGTTGTCCTATTTCTCCCAGTATGGGCTCAACCTATCTGCAGCACCATGGAGAGCTCCACAATCCTGGCTTCACTTTTCAGTCCAGCCACCAAACAAAGACCAGATGTGTCTCTTCTGGTCAATTTTGTAGCAAAGCAGCCCTTCAGGGGGCTCATGGACGTGCGAAGAGGCAGCGTTGTCAAGTGGACAGGAAAGGGAAGACCATCAATTACACAACCGAGGTAATGGAATTCTGGAAGGACGGATTTGAAAAATATGACTGACTCTCCTTACTCTGACTCCTGAGTTTATGAACATACATCTGGTGCCTTCTACCCGGCCTGCTCTCTCTTCTTCACCTCCCTTGATCTCCGTCCACGTCAGGTCACCTGATGCTGATCAAAAATTCGGTAAAACAACGCGTATCTCAGCGATGAATGAGGAGCAGATATCTCACCATGCGATTGTGATCATTTCTGCATTACACATCACTAACATGAGGCTTGCTCAGGCATGAAAATGCTGATCTGCTGCGAGGGGAGCTGCGTCTTATTTTATCATCACTGTCCCCACTCACATCCCTGCCTCCGATTCCTCGTTACACTCCATTATTTCAGTTCCTCCGCATCTCCTTATTGACAGCGACTTGGGTCAGGAGAACCCGCAGGCTCAGATAATTACACGTTGACATGTCTTGCATGGCAACACGCTGCCCGTCAACTTGAGTTTGAGGACGGAGACGCAAACATGCGGCGACAGCACGGGCTCAGAGAAGGAGGAGAGAAGCTGCGCTGGCGCAGCATCCGACTGAATATGAGCCCAGATCCACGATCAGCGCTGATGATGATGGACGCCAAGGTCACATGACGGGTCCCCTGGGTAACGCTGATGCGGCTCAGATATCTCCCGAAAGGCTGGGCGACGTGATCGGAGCGCGGAATGAAATTAGACGGTGCTTTAGGTGGGAAGAGTTCAGCCGGCAGAGTCGCGATGAATGAGTGATGACAGTCGTCTCCAGAGTTTGTGCACAGCCAGGGCTCGTTCTGGATTTCGCCTGACAGCTGCGGCTGAACGTTCAAACATCAATAAACTGTTTCTGATCTGCACTAACCTTCACCGGCGGATTAGCACTGTCAGGTTGTTTCACCTGGAATCACATAATGTCTGTTGATATGTTAAGATGCTGCTGGTTAAGACGTCTGCGTGGAGGCTAGAGGTGGAAGCTTCACAGTCAGAAGCAATGGAACTGTAGAGCACCGTTTCCTCCCAGAGAAGATGAAGAAAAAAAACGGTTGACCAGGATGCATCCACTGTTATTCTTGTTGGAAACAGTCATGGCGACCAGGGGCCAGAGGGTGAGGGACACCCTGGAAAAACCAATGAACCTGTTAGGAGACTTAGGGCTCTGGGAGGAAGCCTGAGTTTACCCCACACACTTTCACTCAAAGCAGAAACAGAACCCACAATGTACTTGCAATGAAATCAATAAACGCTCAACAGTGAGACGTATCTTCTCCTGTGTGCCCTGGGTCTGACCGAGGGCTTCCACCCAATTGCCTGGACCACCACATTCGGAGGATTGGAGGAGACATCCTGACAGGATCACGATCCAAAATCCAGTCCTGGTCTTTCATCCAGCCTTCTATCTTGAGCTCTTCCAGGATCTGGCTCTAACTTCTCTCATACTTAGAGGAGACCAAGACCTGAATCTCAGTTGAGAACAGCACCAGATCCTGAGGTTGCCAAACTGAAGACCCTCTCCACCCTGACTCTTGAGTCTGACCATCAAAAGTATGAGCTGAAATGTAGCAGGTATGTTAAGGGCTCAAAACATACGATCCACAAAGATCGTCCCACAACAGACCCAGAAGAGCAAAGTCAAATGCTTTGTCCAAGTCCACAAAATATTTCGAAACATTTAATCTATAGATACCTCTAAATCTGTACTTTGGACTTGGACCAAGTGATCGCAACCACTAGTGATGGGCCAATGAGGCATCATGAAACAGTATTGCAGGGTTGATGAAACCGTGTCCGAATTTTCAGAGGCCACCAGGTGGCGCTCTTGCTTTAGAAATGATGTGAGATTTTATTTGAATAAATTGTTCAAGTCCAAACATTTTACAGCAGACAGTGCCATCTGGTGTCCTCTGAAAACCAGGACACTGTTTCATGAACCCTCATCTACCCTTCACATACTTCCAGCTTTCCTTCAGCCAAGTCGCCAAACACTCTGTGTGGCTCAGTCCAGACTCATAAATAATAAAAAATACTATTCCAATCTTCATGGTTGGTCTTCCGTTCCTCTCTTTTGGCTCTGATTTACTCTCTGGCTGCTCAGGCAGCTGACCACCCACCCAGAGTCCACGTCTGCTCAGAGGTTGCTCCACACCCGCTTTTGTCATTCACCCTCCTCCGTGAGGAATTTCATTCGTCCGCTGTTTATCACACATGTGAGCTTATAGCAGTTGTTTTTCCTTTACTGCCACCTCAACAAGACCAACAATACCAACTACACGAGCAGACAGTCGATGAAAATAATTGCATTGCTGCTTCGTGTCATCTGCTTTTGTTGTCCTATTTCCCCCACTAAGGGCTCAACCTATCTTCAGCACCACGGAGAGCTCCATAATCCTGGCTTCACTTTCCAGTCAGAGATCAGCTTTAGCCACTGAAGCAGACATGTTTCCTTCGTGTGTCTCTTGCGGTAACTTTGAGTCAAGTTTTGGAGCAAAGCAGCCCTTCAGGGGGCTCATGGACGTGCGAAGAGGCAGCGTTGTCAAGCGGACAGGAAAGGGAAGACCATCAATTACACAACCGAGGTGATGGAATTCTGGAAGGATGAGATTTAAAAAAGGAACTTTCAGCAACAGAATGACAAATCATGTTACAACTTCATCGGATGATGTTTACAGGCCATTTGCTTAAGTTATTATGCAGCCAGCAATATGAATGGCATGTGACACAAATTAACATTTTTATTTGTTTCTTTATTTTATGTCAACTATTTGGCCACATTAAATAAGAAAATATATAAGTTCTGGTGAGTTCTAGTATATAACATTAATAAAAAAGTGAGTTTTTAGCAGGGATTTAAAGGTGTCAGCGCACGTTGTGTTTGGGGTCTCCTCCGGCAGACTGTTCCAGAGTGGAGGGGCCCTGACAGTAAAGGTTCTTTAGACTCAATAATTCTAGACTCAGGCACAACTTGACCCACCTGAGGATCTGAGGGTCAGCAGTTGTTCAGTGTGTTCAGTAAAATCTTGAAGTGGATTCTAAAGTGGACAGGGAGCCAGTGAACACTGGAGTGACCGGCTGCCGTCTGTTAGAGCCAGTTAGAAGCCTCGCTGCTGAGTTCTGAACCAGCAGGGGATTTCCTGTTGATGCCAGCGAGGAGAGAGTCACAGTAGTCCAGGCTGGAGAATATGAATGGATATGAACATGCCGGCGAGTCAGAGCGTGGGTTTGATTTTAGAGATCATTTTTTAATGTTAGGAATGATGGAACGTGAAGTCAAAGAGGACGACGATTTTTGATCTGATCCAGTCTAGTCAAATTTAATGGAATCTAATCTGTAGGAGTGATGTTTTTGAACATGGGACCGAGGCTGCTGTCAGGTGAGCTCAGGTGAAAGTTTGGTGAAAGACTAATGTTTCTGTTTCCAAGGAAATTTTGCACCATCCTATTAGTGGCACCATCAAGACATGCTCGGACAGCAGCCACGCCTTCAGTGTTCTCGATGAGTAGCTAAATCTGGGTGTCGTCCGCGTAGCAGTGGAAACACACACGTCCAAGAGATAGCATGCAGATGGAAAACAGAACGGGGCCTGAAATTGTGTCTTGTGGAACACCGCGGGTAAATGATGAAAAGTTCCTTCTGGTGTCGGAAGATGTCCTGTCAGAGAGGTAGGATTGGACTGACTTTTACTTTGAAGGAAGAATCTCTGGGTTCAAACAGGAAGTGCACACCCAGGAAGGAAGAGGAGATGTAGAGGTGGAAGCGTCCAGGTGGAAAATGTTTTCCTTTTCTAGTTTGACACCGAAAGATGCTGTTGGTGAGTGTCTTTTGACAACATGCTTCTGTTTGTGTTATAGCTGTAGTTTAGTTGGCGGCAGCCCGGGGGGTGGGTAGAAAGTCCCAACATCTTTGATAGCATGCTAATGTGCTCATTTAAGATCTGGCAGTAGTTGAACTTTAGTTTTTCTTTAAATGTGTAGTTGTTGTGGTTGGTTAAACGGTGCTAATTGAGCAACAACATTTCAATTTTGGCTTTTGTTTATTGACTTGTGATGCTTTCCAAACAGTAGACTCACTGATGCTAATATATAAATGGATGAATAGATTAATAAGTGTGAGCAATAAAATAAAATTCTTTAAATTAAATGGCACACAAGTGTTGGAAAATCAGCAGCTAAAAATATTCTTTAAAAAAATATGAATTTTATAATATAAAAAACTTTTTATAAAAAAAAAGTGTGTATATATATATATATATATATATATATATATATATATATATATATATATATATATATATATATATAATAAAATAAGGCCTGCAACTGTAAAATTCCAATCAATGTATATTAGGAACAAGAAAAGGGAGTGAACATGTTCACCATTAGAAAAATAAATAGATAAATGAATTACATAAGATTAAGAAAGAATGAATGCATAATCAGTATTAATGTAATAATTGTATGTGTGTTTTTATAAACGAATAAATTGTATAAATAAATATTCGTTTATAAATAAATAAAATGTAGAAAATAAGTAAATGGAGGAAGTTGAACATTTACAGAACAAAACACAAAAATAAAAGGGAAAATCAATCAATGAGAAAAATGATGGGGAGAAAAAAACAATCGAAGTTTACTGCAAAATATAAATATATTAAGCAAATAAATCAGGATAACTGCATGATAACACTGTAGAAAATGGGCGAATCAAAATGAAAGAAATAATTTTAAAAAATACAGAAATATTTTGGATGAATCATTTCATTTATTTATTCTTCGGAATGTTTTGAAATAAAGCCTCGCTCGAAACCTTTATTCCCACCGCGTCTTTATTGGCGATTCGAGTCCGCTATGACGTCACGCTGTGTCCTCTCACGTCAGTCCGCCGGTGCGGTTCCTCCACTCAGCATCACGCGCGCGTCAGAGCCAGACTGCGGCTTTAAAACCTGGAGAGTTGGAAATCTCGCCAGCAGATCCGAGTGCGGGACGATCAGGAACTACCTCCGTGTTCTACCACCACCACCTCCTCCTCCTCCTCTTCTTCTTCTTCCAGAGAGACGGGGAGCGAGCGCGCGAGCGAGGGAGAGAGAGAAGGGGAGGCGAGAGCGGCGGCGCGGAGCTCTCGGCATCAGCTGTTCGACGCGGCTGGATCAGTCACATGACCGAACCGGAGCCAGAGAAGAACAAACCTCCGCAGTTCTCCCCGCGCCATACTGTCTTTTCAGCCTTATCTCATTTTTATTGCGACATTTTACTCCCGCTCGGTGAGTACATTTACAATCGCTTTTTTTTTTGTAAGCGTTCTTTTTTTTATTTTTGGTCTTTTCAATTGCCCCTTTCCTGTTTTTTTTTCTTCTTTATTTTTCCTCCTTTGGCTGATGTTTGAATTGAGCGTTGATATGGTGGTTTGGAGCGTTTTTCCACATCCAGAGTCCAAGTTTCCAGCATGCACTTCATCCTCAATCCAGGGTTTGCTGTGAAGCCTGTGCAGTTTTGTTCCCAGGCAGGTTTAAGATTTTTCACACACAAACGGTGGTTTTGACACATTTTTAATAATCATTGTTTTTCTCTTTTTTTCCCCCCTTTTTGGTTTCTGTCGACTTTTGCTGTTGCTGTTTGCTTTGGTTTGCAGTGTTGTTTGGTGCCTTCCAGTTTTGTCATTTTGAGGTGTCGGTGCGTTTCACCGACAGACTTCATCTCTCTTTTCTGGTCATTTTTAAGCTCCGGCTGACATTTTAACGTGGTACTTTTCTTGCAGCTGATTTCACGTTGTTTGTTGTTTTCTTTTTCATGTTTTTTCTCCCCTCCTTTTGCTTGTGGCAGTCAATATTTTTACCGGATGATAACCATCTTTTTTTGAAAAAATAGGTGGACATAAAGGGAGTTTTGATTCTTGGTCGGTGTGTTTTTTTGGTGTCCTCGAGGATGAACAGACATTTTCCTCTTTGCAGGTATATACTTGTGTGTGTTACAATAAAGAAAGAGGCAACATGAATATTCACCTGTGGCTGATCTGTTATTATGGATTCACTGTTGTTGCAGCCCTGGGTCACGCGGTAGATGGAGAGCATGAATATGTTGAAATGAATGGGCTGAAATATTCACTGTTGCTGTGTATACTTGTCTTTACACGTCATTTTGAGTGTCAGATATTTAGACAAGTGTCTTAAACACCAGCAAACACCCTGAATTCGCTGTTGGATGGTCCAAATCCCATAGTTTTGTACCGAAGAGATCAATTTCCTTTGGGTCAAGCATCAACTCAAGGTCCTACTCTGGCCCCCCAAGTGATGTGGCCTGGTCTGAAAATCAATTTAAACAACAACAAAGTCCCCTCAGTGCGTATTGTGATACCATGACTGTTCAATAAACAAGTCGCCCCATGAGGTTCGGCCCCTCAGGGGACCTTCTGCTTTTGGTCTTCTGTAGCCCCCTAGTGTGCCCTGGTCTGGTTTCCTTCCGGTTGGTTCACATGTAGATGTAGGTGTTTAGAATCTACACAGAGTCTCAAGCCCAGTCGGGTTGGTACGGCTTGCTCGACCACACCCAACAGGCTTTTAGCTAGGAGGGCGTCTGGGCGTCTGCAAAACCTGGGAAAATGGACGCCTAATTCTGGACCATAGCTTGACCGCCAGGTTACGCTGGTATATGGCGGCATCTGGCGGCCAAGTTAGGGTCCAGAATCGGGCGTTCATTTTCCCATGTTTTGCAGACGCCCAGACGCCCTCCTAGCTAAAAAGGCTGACACCCAACCTCTTCATCAAATGAGGTCACGGTCTTCTTCTCTGACTCTTTGAACTTTGATTCCCAAGTCATCATAGCAGCGACCATGACTGCCATGTAAAGCACACTGTCAAGTTAACTCTCTCATCTCCACCCTGGCTGCACTCTCTTCTTCATCACATTGGATGGTTGACCCCAAAACTCTGAGCTACATTCTACTTGTTTGCTTAGTAATGTCTACAACCACGGTTTTGTTGCGACGAATACACAAAAAATTGACTCCTCCAATCGTTTAGAGCACAAAAAGACGTCAACATGAACCAATAAAAAGGAAAGGCACCACCATGCAGTTGGTCTGAACGCATGGAAAAATGATGGCGACATTTCCTCTTCCACCCATAAAGTTTACTTTCGTACATAGATGCAGGAATGCAGAGTAAAAACATCCCCAAAAATAGTTTCTAAATCATAATGCTTCAGCTTCATGACAAGAAGGTTGTGGGTTCAAGTTTCCTCCCTCAGCCCAAAAACATTTGGAGATTTGCTGAGTCAAAATTGCCTCGAGATCTGAGTAGTTCTACATCTGCCACGGCGCCCCCTGCCTCACACCCCAACTAGCTTTTCCGGTTTCTTTTTTTATTTGTCTTCTCCTGGGAGAGAGTGTCGTAGTAATCTGGATTATCCGACAGTAATGCAGCATACGTTCGGCCATCATGTCTGTGTCAATGATGAAGAAAAGTGAGAGGTTCGTGAAAGAGACTCTGGTGTGTTTGGGTTTTGTAGTGTGTGTTTGATGGGCTCTTCTGAAGTGACTAGTCTGTTAATCTGCAGCATAATCTGGAAGCGACGCTGCGTTTAAGTGCCATACCACTGACAAAAAAAACGACATAACAGCTTTTCTGGCTTTGTCCTCATGTGTAGTGCAGCGGCGTGTTCTAATCTTCCAGGAGTCAGATTTATCTCCAGATTATTGCCGCCTCACAGAGAATAAATAATCCATCAATCGCTTCTAATCTGGAACTTTTTAGTGTCTTGCAGTGCGGCAGGCGTGATTGCTGAGGTGTTGCATAATAGTGCGCGCGTGTGTGTGTTTATCGTATCCTTCCAACCGTCAGGGTTGATAGCATCCAGCTTAATCCTGCAGGGTCGAAGGTCGCAGGGGTTCAGATTCATCCAAGAAGAGGTGTCCTGATGGTGTCTGATGGCATTAACCCATTCATCGATAGTCATGTTCCATGGTGAATTATAATGCAAATAAAATGTAAGATGCTTCAGTCGCATGTTTTTTTTATTCTTTATATTCAAAAACATCTTTATAAAACAGAATCACAAAGTCACTGCTTTATATTCCCTAAAAGCGACACGTTTTATTTCAGCCAACTACGTTGTTGACTGTTAAATAAAGACATTGTTGAATATTAAACTTTTGGAAATGAAATATTTCTCCGTTATTAATGGTTATTTAAACATATGAGCACGCTTCTCTGCCTCATGTTAATTGCTTCTCTTTTCAAATGTGTGTCTTTTGTGCATCAATGAGCACGTGTGGGACTCAAACATGTTTGAAGTGGTGTGTAGAATGCGGAGAAGGTGATGGGTTCTGATCCCAGTGAGGTGGTGAGCGCAGGCTGTGAGCTGAGCTTCGTGCTGATCTCAGGTTGGCTGATGTGGTCTGGATCCATTTGGCTCTGTAACTGGAGAGTTTTCAGTCGCCTGAATCGACCGGTGTTTTCCTTCAGATCTGTGTTTCCATGTTCATGTAACAGCAGCGTTGTCGAACTCAAACAGACAAGGGGCCACGTTTTTAGACCAGCAAGGTGCATATCTGCATCAGGATGTAGTATCGCTCTGCCCTTGAATCCTTAAAGGCTCCAGTGCCTTTAGTATCCGCCTCTGTTTTTAAAGTCCAAACATTACTTTCCTTCAAAACCGACTCGACCATATGTTCCTTTTGTGAATCAAAGATGTGGATGATGCTGTGTGCGATGCAGTTTTCATGTTGTTCCATTTGGAATTTAGTGGAATTTTCTCAACTTTCTCAAGGCGTCGTGGGTCGCATGCGATGACTTGGCGCCTCGAGTTTGACACGTGTCAGAGGAAGTGACAAAAGCACGATGGAACACAGGAAGTACAGAGTCACTGTCAGCTGAAAGACACCTTGTATGGTGATGTGTTGCCACTCTGCGGAGGTCATGAGGTCACCTCCCTTTCAACCTCATTCATGCTTTTCAAATAAAACCCTAGTATCTGAAGCTGTCCCTATACCACTTTTTTGCCGACTGAGTACGACATTTGAATACTTGCCGATACAAAGTACTTGTTTCCTGAACTAACATGACACCACAGATTTCAGATTCAGTATTTCCAGTTTAGCCTGGCTGATGTCTGCATATGCTGATATATGTGTATAAGTGAGAGCTTTACGTTGCGGGATCACATCGTAATGGAAGGAAGTAGCAGCACCATTATGAGACGTCTTTACCTCTTAGTTAGTTTGCTGTCGAAAAGCAACATTTCTCTGTTGTGGGATGACGACAGTCCGTCAAGTCTCTGGAGCTAGTAATGTTGAAAGTTTTCTTATATTTCTACAACAATCTGCCAGACAAACAAAGAAATAACATGGTGTATGACATTTTAATTAAAAAAAGAAAGATTGTGATGGACCAGATTATTTTAGTTTAGTTGTGTATGAAATTCATATTATTTTAGTGGCGATAAAATAAAAGTGAAAGAATAAAATTTGGACATGAATAACTGAATGAATCTGAATCTGAATTTTTTAAAATCCAAATAAAAAATCCTAGAAGGTGTGAGGTAAAATAAAGTGAGTAATATAAAATATAATTTATAAATTAAAGTAATTAAATTGTTAAATATAAATACTAAACATTTAGAAATATTAAAATGTGGTTATACAACTTTTAAATACAAGTTTTAAATAACTACTTGTAACTATAAACCTCTCGATGCTGCTCTCTATTAGTGAATATCTTATTAAAATATAAATATTGTACAGTGTTTTTTGTGCACATATTATATTTTGCATTTATTGTTAAAATATATTAGTGCTCAGATGCTAATACATGTCATTCATGTAATTTTATTTTGAAGCATTTACAAAACGCTAAATTAGGTGTAATTTTGGTTTTTACGTGTAATGGTTTGTAGTGAAATTTAAAAAACGGTTCATGTTGAGCAATCTTAAATTAAACACCTTTAAAACTACAGTCAGGAAGGAAAATTCTCCAGTGTCTGAGTGGTTTCTCTCGCAGCGGGTGGCGCCGGTCGTAAATCAGCTGATCAAAGATGAGAGTTTCTAATGTTAAAAGTACAATGAGAACTACGATCACGAACTCTCGCACGCTCGGCTTTGGTGTCGGGTTTTGCAAAGCACTGAGCTGTAGTCATAACAGTCCAGTTGCTCCTTTACAGTAAAATGCAATTCATGTCTACTCAGGGTTTTATCACAACATGTTATGAGAGCATGAGTATGAGTCGGGGTTTCCGCTACATGGAAACAGTCCTGCCACTGCCGCGACTTAGGTGAGAGCCACCACGCCTTCTGAGTAAAGATCGCTGATCTAAGCTAGCAAGCAGAAAACACCCAAGGCATCATGGAGGAGGACAGAGATGTGGTGTCCCTCGGCATGTTTTTATCAGAAAACCTCCAAAGGAAACAACTGAATGTCAGGAATACGTCCGCTGCTCGCAAGAATTAAAGTCTCGCTTCTAGCTGGAAGGATGAAGTAACGGTAGATAGATTTACATCTTGTGATCATAAACTAGCTTTTTTTTTACTGCGTTCCATTTAGTTCCGTTGTATTTGTATTATTACTTTGTACTATTTTTTTGCGGTGTTAACGGAGGCTCTGGCACAGTTTCAGAAAAATATCCTGCGAGAACTGATGCTAATACCGGGACATCCCTGGTAGCAGCCATTAGCTTCATAATGTTACCTCAGTGTAGCTCGTGCGTTATGCTGCCAACAATCTGGAAGTGGACAGGATTATGGCGGCCTTCGGCATGTTAACGTAAAATTTCCGAAAGAAACTACAAAATGTCAGGAATACATCCGCTGCTGGCGAGAACTAAAGTTGCACATCCCCTTTTTGTGATTGAAAACTTTTTTTTTTGTATTCTATTCGGTTCTGTTTTTTTAATTTATTAGTATTATTTTTAGGGGGTTAACAGGAGAGACTCTGCCACAGTTTCAGAGAAAAAAAACCCCTCCTGTACTACGAAATAGGCCAGTATCATTGTGAGAACAGATGCTAGTACCGGGACATCCCAAGTAGTAGCCATTAGCTTCATAATGCTACCTCAATGTAGCTTGTGCGTCATGCTGCCAACAAACCCAAGGAGGCTCTTTGTGCAGAAAAATGATTCTGGGACACAAAAATACAGATTTGAATTGGAGACGGCGAAGAAAAGAGGAAGGGAAGTGAATAAACAGCTTTGACATGAACTAACGCATCGTGCCACCATGATAAACGACAGAGCGCTAACACCCATTGTCATTGTTTATATTCTGTGTCGAACTTCTTTGGTGGCTGTTGTGGCGCTGAATCGGATGAAAAGTGAAGAAGAAGCTGCCTCCCTTTTTCAAGTCGTCACACAGTCGCTAATGAGCGTCAGACATTCATGGCGCGCTCATTAGCCCGAGCAGTTTGTCTGCGTGAATCACGCATTAGCGAAGCACCTCTAAGTGTATGATTTGTTGGCTTAATGCGGCCGCGCTCTTAATGCATTCACATCCACGCGCGCTACCGACGGTTTGTCTCGGTGTTTGTGGCGCAGCGACGGCCCCCGGCCTCCTCTCCCGCTCCTGATAGCTGCTATTACGTCCTGCGGCGCCGTGTCTCTCCTCCAGGCAGCTTTTCCTGTTATCAGTGCCAAAGCAGAGCGGCTCTGGAGACCAGCCGCGGAATATGATCGCTGCTACGTAGCTGGAGCTCCACAGGAATGAATAAAACATCCGGCCAGAGCGAGGTGTTTACACTGAGCATGTGCTCGACGGCAGGATGCTGCTGCTGCTGCTGCTGCTGGAGGAGGACCGGGACATAAAGCCTCTCTCGGCTAGGACAATATTTGGAAGGTGGCGGAGGTGAGAAACACGGCATGTGTTCAAAACACGAGGAGTTGCTGGAAGGTTTCGGTGAAGCTGGGTTGTAATTGCTGATATGAAGTCGAGGGGAATGTGTTGACGCCACTGAGGAGGTCACGTGTTCGACCCCCGCCCCCTTCAGAGCACCTCGCACATGATGTGAGATTCATGACAGGTTTGAGAATAACTCCACAGGTTGTTGATGCATCTTCTGTTGTTGGCATGGCAACAACACTTGCCCTTTATAGTCTGAAAAAAATGTTGAACATGAAAAAAAAAATGTGCATATACAGTGCTATATTAAATTATTAAATTATTAAATAAAAAAAAAAACATTGTGATCGAACACATTATTATTTTTTTGAAAATGTAAAATTCATTTTCTTCTAGTGGCAATATATTAAAATAATCTCTGGCTTTTAAGATACAATAATAAGTGGAAGTGTGAAATTTGGACATGAATAACAACTATAAATGAATCTGAATCACTCTTTTCTTAATGAAAGAAAACTTAAGAAGTTGTTAAGTGAAAAATTTAAATATGATAAAATGAAGTAAATGCATGATTAAATACAAATATTAAACATTTTGAAATATGAAAATATGTATGTAAACCTTTAGTTTTAAATAACTACTTGTTACTATAAGCCTCTCGATGCTGCTCTCTGTGAATGTATTTGTGCCTAAATATTAGAGAATATTTGATCTGAAAATCAAAATATTCTACAGTGTTATTTAGGCATTTAACATTTATTGCTAAAATGTTGGCGCTCAGATGCCAATAAATGTGTGCATAATATTGACTTATTAATGTAATAAATTTTATTTTTGAAGCGTTTCCAAAACACTAAATTAGCTGCTTATGATTTTTATGTTTTATGGTTTTGAATAAATTTGAAAAAAACAGTTCACGGAGATCAAAATTCTGCAGATTCCCCTGCCTGTCGTAATGGAGCGGCTCAGATAAACAGTTTATCTCCAGGCGTGACTCGGTCGACTGGATGGATTGTTAACTACTTTAATGTCCTTTTCTGAGCCGTTAATTTGATAAGTGAGAGGACGGAGCTCGCCATATTCCAGGCAATTACACCCAGATCTGAGGAACGGGGTCAGACCGGATGACTCGAGTGCATCTATTGTGGGCACCGTTTGAGTTAGAGTGAGTCACTTAAGCGAGGCTTCAGTCAGAGATCGTCTTTTGAGATCAACGCTGTCTTTGATTTCCTTTCATGGAGGCATCGTCGACCGCCGCGCTCCACTTTCGCGACGGATGGTGACAATAGCAGGATGATTCTCTTCTTCATTGGCGTGTGTTTGACTTCGTGTGATCTGGGAGAGGTTGCCTGCAAAGATAAAAGACTTGGCACCGTTGATATGAAACAGGGAAAACTCAGAGCGGCATCAGTCACTGCTCAGTTAAATGCAAAGCGATTGGAAGGTTGTTGGTTTGACTCCACTTTCATGTCTGGATGTAACTGTAATCACCTCAACGTAAGGGAGAGCAATGTGGCAAAGTAAATCACAGGTTTTCTTTTTTTAATGTTCTTCTTCTTTCTCTTTGGGCTTCTCCCTTCAGAGGTGGCCACAGCAGATCATCCTCCTCCATCTCACCCTGTCCTCTGCTTCCTCTTCTCTCAGACCTACAAACCTCATGTCCTCCTTCACCGCCTCCATCAGTCTCCTCTTTGTCCTTCCTCTCCACCTTCTGCCTGGCAGTCCCAAAATGCTTCTCTTTCTCCTCCTTCTTCTTCTCCTTCTTCATCTTCTTCTCCTTCTTCATCTTCTTCTCCTTCTTTTTCTTGTTCTTCGTCTTCTTCTTTCTCTTTGGGCTTCTCCCTTCAGAGGTGGCCACAGCGGATCATCCTCCTCCATCTCACCCTGTCCTCTGCTTCCTCTTCTCTCAAACCTACAAACCTCATGTCCTCCTTCACCACCTCCATCAATCTCCTCTGTGGCCTTCCTCTCCACCTTCTGCCTGGCAGTTCCAACCTCAACATCTTCATCTACCAATGTACTGGCTCTCTCTCTCTCCTCTGTACATGTCCAAACCATCTCCATCCAGCCTCTCTGACTTGGTCTCCTAAACACCTGAGCACATGTGCTGTCCCTCTGATCCTATCATCATCCTGCTCACTCCCATAGAGAAGCTCAGCATCTTCATCTCTGCTACCTCCAGCTCTGCCTCCTGTCTTCTCCTCAGTGCCACTGTTTCCAAACCATACAACATTGCTGGCCTCACCACCCTTTTGGACACTTTCATCCTTGCCGACACCCTTTTGTCACACATCACACCTGACACTTTTCTCCAATGATTCCACCCTGCCTGCACCCGCTTCTTCACCTCTTTCTCACACTGTCTTTGAGTCTGGACAGACTCAGCACTTCAAATCCTCCACCTTCTTTAGCTCTGCATCCTGTAACTAGGTTTACTTTTTAAAATAATAATAAATCATGAACATCTTACATGCAATTTTGAGACATATTTGCAAGTCTCTGGTCAGTAGAACCATTCATGAATGCAAAACAGTCTGAAAGATTTTCACTACTCTCTGAACTGATTTAAATTTAACTGGCTTCGATGATGATAAATCTTCTACCGCATCATTTTATTTTAGTGGAGACATTAATTTGGTCCTGCATGTTGTTTCAAGCTAACTGTTAAGTTTAACCTACTTTCCAAGGACCAATTCCAACACTATCCTTGTGACATGATGAAGACATTTGCCTGGACCTCACAAAGTTCGGTTTGGTTCAGGGTCCTGGTTCAGGTGAGCCATGTGTTTTATATGGTTAGGTTTAGGGTGAGAGGCTGGGGAAAGGGTTAAGGCAACACAAAACCTCACACTGTCCTCACAAGGATAGAAAAGCAAATGTGTGTGTGAGAGAGAGAGAGGACAATGTGAGAAGATGTGTTTCCTCTGCGAGTCAGAGTCCATGCATCAGCAGGCAACTGCAGCCTGGAGACTTTGACCTTGACCATCCATCGCCTCCCACTTGGCAGATGGTCTACATCAGACCTGGGCAAAGTGCAGCTCAGGGGCCTCAGGTACAACTGTATTTATGTGGCCCTCGGATTACAAAACTGTACATGCTAACTATTAAACTTCTATTCATTGCGAGTCCAACGCAAAATCATTATTTTCTCCTTTTCTTTTATGGACTTGGGTTTGGGAATCGGATGATTTACACGTAAATTAAATAGTATATACAATGACACATTCAACCAAAACATACAACCAGCTGAGGAAATTGAGTTGCCCACCCCTGATGCCCACGTTCTAATCCTTCACAATCTGGTATCGTCTCTTCGCACACCTCCAGTGCTGACTGCTATTAGCATGCGCAGCAAGAGGTGAAAGCAAAGTAAGAGAAACTGCTCATCTGCTCTTTTTGACTGGGATTCATGAGTCAGTGCTGAAGATACTGAGCTTCCCATTGGGAGATACATGAACAGACATGATCAGAAATGAGTCTATCAGAGGGACGTGTGGTGAAGTTTGGAGACAAGAAGGAGGAGAATATTTGGGGAGAGGATCGGGCTTAACAGTTTGGAGGAAAAAAATATATTGTGGCAACATGCTGAATTGCGAATTTAGAAAAAATAGCATTTGTTTAAATAAAATCAGAGAAAAGAGAAAAGCACAGCTGCACAGGAAAAAATAAATGATATAAACACAACCCTGGTTAAATTATTGAGGGTTTGCCAGAATTTTCTACCGTGGACTTTGTGAAGCTTGACTCAGCTCGCCGGCACAATTTTGCTTTCAAAATGGCAGACTTTGTGATTCGTAAATCGCATTCTATTACACCGCAATGTTGAATCGGAAAAACAGACCAAGGATGTTGGAAATGAAGAAGGGAACCAATGAGGATCATGATAAAAGAGGTGAGGAGAGATGAAGCTGTGTCTACACTAGATAACTGTGACTCATGAAATCTAAAATGTGTTGTCTGAACCTGGGTTCTGTCAGTATTTATACTTCTCAGAGGTTCCGACTTCATTTCTCCCTCCTACATCATGAATCATTAAACCTCCAGGATCCTCAGTCGAGCGGTAAATTGGTCTCCATCAATGAGACGACTCACTGTTGACGTCATGAAGGTCATTAAAACGACAATTGCTTCCTAATTGAAGCGAAACACGTAAAAAATTAACACACTAGACTGGTTAATTCTTATAATTGTCTTGGGTTTGGTGATGCGTGGTCCATTCACTCATTTATTTTCAGTCACATCTATCCCAGCTACATCAGGCGGGAGGTGGGGGACACCCTGGAAAGGTGTCCATTGAACGGTGCACATGTAGACACTGCTCATCAGTGAATCTCTAGGATTTGGGGTGATGGGAGGAAACTAGAGTGCCAATGAAACACACGCTGGCTCAGAGAGAACATGAGGTCCGAACTGTTTCTTATGCACAGTCGTCCTCAGGAGACTCAGTGTAGAGCTTCCTTATCTTTGGAGGGTTGTACGGCAAGCGGGTGGACAGTATTCCCACTGTGGCTGTGGAGCATCTTGGACTTCCTCCTTCTGATGTATCTGCGGTCCGGTTGTCCGTCCTGGATACGGCACATCTTCGATCGCTCCGGCACCCATGACCCCGGGAGAGTGGGAATCACCGGAAGCAAATGTGTCTTGGCCTTGAGCAGACTTCAGTCCTCACACTTGGATAACAATCTCCAAATCCTACATCAATGCACATTCTGTAGCAGAATCTCAAATCCATTCTAATCCGATCCCCGTCTGTATGGATCCTGTCTGGTCCTCAGGACCATTATTTTTGTCTGTCTGCATGAATAGATCCAGAGCAGCGTCACGGCCTCTCCACGCTGCAGCGTCCTCTCCGCCCCTCTTCTCATTAAAGTGTAATTACAGAAAATCTGGCTGATGGTAAACAAGATTGTTTCATCCCACTCCCCTCGCTGGTGACATCCGTCTGCAGACCGACGTCGGGCTTGGACCTGGGAGGCAGGACGGCTGAGCGGAAGTTGGCGCCAGCGTTCGTGTCTCTCTGCAATGTGGAAACATCCGAAAATGTTTTGGCAGAATGGAGAGACGCTCCATTAAATGTCATTAAAATGACAGAGCGGGAGAGGAGAGCGACACTGCTGCAGCCAGGCAAATGTGTCTTAAATAACAAGGCAGACATCGCCGTTGTGGTTTCTCACTGCATCAGGACTGTAATGCAGGCAGAGGTTCCTCATGGATTCATGCGTTCTGTCGCTTTTAAACAAATTATTTTTTTTTTTTTTCTGCATAATCTAATTGAAATGGATGTTTGTACCGATAAAGTCATAGTTATGCATTTTATAAAAGTCTTTCTGAAGAAGAAGTCAGCTGCTGGACATGATCAGAAGTGATATGTGGAGAGGTTAGGGAGCACAGATGGTTTGGGCACGTGGAGAAAGGAGAGACAGTGTTGGACTAAGAATATTGGAGGTGAAGGTTCAACAATGAAGATAGATGCAGGTGGAGGAGGTGAATTTGCTGTAGAGACCTCTGAAGGAACCTGTAGAAAAACTGGCCATCTTCTTAGGTTGCTCTGTCTTCTCTTGTCTTCCTCATCACTCTCCCTCCTCTCCACAGATCCAAACTTCTGTCCATGCTAACTTCTCCTCTGTTTGAACCATCGTCTTCGCTACGTTGGTGTAATTTTATTTTTTATTATTATTTATTATCTTGTGTTTCTAAGGTGACAGAGTTTAATCCAAAACGTTGCCAGATTGTAAGGGATGCTGTTCAAGCTATATTTTACAAGGAAGAAGAAGTATATCTACTTCTCTGACTTCAATTGTGTGTGGCGCTGTAGGGACAGTGTCTGTGGATACATGAAAAAATCGAGTACTAAAGTGACTTCACTGGAAAAACAAGAGTCCAGAAGGAGAGCAAAAACCACTAACATCAATGCTTCCCGATGGCTTCTTTAACCAAGTCAATGAATTGAATTTGTATTGTATTTTATTTATTTTTGGTTGAAGATGAGTGACTTTTCTCTATTGCTATAGAAACAAAGTCATATTATCGTAGACCTGCTCAGATTCTACTTACTTTCTGATGAGCAATGTGACACGCAGCCTTGTGTGAATTTCATTGATTCGTTGTTGCTCTGTCCTTCGGCCGCATGCTTACATACGTAGAGGAGTTCAATGGACTTTTTGTGGACTATATATGTGGCTCTCCTCCTGAGTCACTCTGACCAAAACGCATCGCCGTTTGACTGCCGTTAAATCTCAATTTACACGATTGCGCCTTGGGAGTGAGGTTGGGTTGAGTACTCCAAGTTCTCCAGGAACTGTCTTGTAACGCACAAACAACGACACTAAAACAAAGCAGTGAATGAATGTGACGGTGACATCACCAGCGCCCTCTACTGCCTGCGTGAAAGCGAACTTCCTCAACAGTTCCAAGAGCTCAAAAGTTTCTCGGAACGAATGAAGGTTGATGCAGAAGAGAAGTGTGTCCGATGCGAGTCCAGAGCTCATGAACATGACTGACTAAATGAAATCATTCAAGTCGTGTTTTCATCCTTCATACTTCATGTGGCATTTCCCCCGGCTGCGTGGCTCGACAACGTCTGATGTGATTTCACACAGTTTCAGTTCATAACTGGTGTTTGTGTGGGCTGACTTCGTTGAGAACTGTCTCGTAGGATTCCACGGAACAGCGGCTGAATGCTTCGTCACTTGTCTGTCGACAGACACCAACGGTTTTGGGGCCTTGATTTAGTGGAATGAGCAAAAACCAGGAACGTGATGCAACCTTCTTGTCGGCTTACTTGAATCGAATTGAGAGGACTGGCGACATGATACTGAAGCTTGGAGTTGGTGATCATCAGTGAGAGAGGGTAACATCTCGCAAAGAGGTCACATGGTTGTGATGCTTCACGGAGGTTAGAATTCTTCGGAAGGTTGTGGATCATGCAAAAGAGCGGTGGAGCAGCTGCAGCACTGACCGGATGCTTCAGAGGCCAGCCAAGCAGATAATGCCCTGCTTGGATGACCGTGGGGAGCTGCCGGCTCGTGGTGCAGCGTCCTCACCTGGGTCAGCCGCGAGCCGGTTCTGCCGGCATCAGCTGTTCTCGCTGCCGGTCCTGATGGCCTCAGCTGTCTCTCACCTGCCTGCGACCGGCTGTGGACGACCCAGAACAGGGAAATCAAGTGGCAAACATGATGGATTACACAGTGGGTGCCACACTGGGCACCGAGCCATGTGCCGTCGGACTCTCGGTTTAGACGTCTCAGCGTTTATTTAAAGGGGGAGTCGCTGTTTTGTCTTTGTGCGGAGTGTGTTTTGGTGGTTCACAGAAGTGCCGTGCGGAAGAGTCAGGAGTAATGGCCCCGCTCAGTTCAGCGGGGTGGAGCCCTCCAGCTCCCTGTTCTGACTGCAGTGGGTCACCACTCTCACCAGCAGGCAGAGTGAGTCCAGCCAGGGTGGTGTTGACACGAGACTGACAGTGACGGAGTGGCATCTGCTGTTGTTCAAGGAGAGAACAGGGAGGGGAGGACACCATCTTTGAAGGCCCTGGAGCTGATGATCCCTGTGTGAAGTGGACACACGAACGGTCCGCACATTTCCCTCAAGGTTCCTTCATTTGTACTGCTGTCCCTTTAAATAAACACGTCCCACGTATTTGAGTCATTCGGAGCACCGATGTAGCTAGAGGCTCTCGGACCAATCGGATTTGTAAAACTGCCAGAGAATTTGTTCGATGTTTGTTTGATGCTCCCAAATGAGAGAAGAATGAAATAAAAGTGTTGGAAATTCGAGGTAGTCTCCTCTAACTTATTTAGAAGGCGCCGAGCTCAGAAAGTTTCACCCATCTTCCAATACAGTGCAGTCCCTCCAGGCTTTCAGACTTCAGCCTGATTTTAAAAAAAAAAATTGCAGTGAAAGTTATATATGGTTGTAAGACAACATGGCTGAATATATGGACCTTTGAAAATTAGCTTTTAAAAACAGTGCAATGATTTCAGCTATATATACTTGCAAAAAGCAATGAGTAAATAAATAAATGCTGATTTTAAAATAAGGTTGTGTTCGGCTCCTTGAAGATGAGCTGGTGTTTCATCCTGGTTCATACATGCAGTTTTCAGTCCTGATCCATTTGTGGGTAGTAAGTCCAGTCCTTAGCACCATCACCAGCTCTCCGCCAACTGTGGACAAGTTGTGTTATTTTGCTTGTGAATTTTTGAGGAAATAATTCAGAGAGACCAGGAAGAGTGGCACAAAAAGGTCATTAATTCGAGCTCATGATCAGCAATGTAAAACCCAGGCGTTGAAGGTTCCACTCCATGGTGCAGCGCTGAAGAGACATTTCAACTGGCAGACATCTTGACTCACACACTCTCGTGGGTCACAACCTCAATTTACCGCGTCTGCCAGGAGGAGAGCTCAGGTGCTCCTGAGGAGGAGCGGCTAGTTGGGGCGAGCTGGTTGGCGATCGAGTTTGTGTTGCCCTCTGGGAACAAACATGTCCTCCCAGTCGACCTTTCGACGTTTCCCTCCACAAACGCTTCAGCGGCAGAGGGGGCGAGAGTCGGACCCGCGGTCATTATGGTGAAGGTGTTCTGGTCCAACTTTGGCACTGAGAGTCCTGGGCAGACACCTGGACAGATCCATGGAGGATTTGGCAGCGGCCTCTTCATCGACTTATTTACAAACAAATAAATCCGTGTTTGCTCTTAGTCACTTAGCTGGTGCTTCCAGGTCTGACAGGCAAAACACATTTAATAATAATGAGTGACATAAACAAATGTGTTTTTTTTCAATATAACTGATTGTAAAAATGTAATTTAATTTGGAAAAAAAAGTTATAAGGAAGTTACTCTGACATAATTTAAATAATTTATGTTTACAGTTTTATTTGTAATCATTTAAATTTCAATATCATTGACTGAATAAAAGCAAACTGCAAGATATTGCCATAAAAATTATGAAGCAAAATCAATTTCAATTACAAATCAAAAAAAAAAAAAAAAAAAAAAAAAAAAAATATATATATATATATATATATATATATATATATATATAAGGTTTTCACATTCATAATTTATATTCATAAGATTTAAACCTGAAAATACAGTATTTTAATTCATAACAAATTATACGTATTTTCCACTGTAAAAGCTTCTGTATTCATAATGTTTTTACTTTCAATTTTTCTTTGAATAGAAATGAGTTTTTTTTATTACTCAATTATGATGATAAAATATTGTCTTTGATCCTCTTCTCCAGCATGAGTGAGTAAAATTCAGAAACAGCTCCTGCGGGAGCAGCCTCACGTGAGGTTGCATAATCTCTAAATGGAGACTAGAGGAGCCCAGATCAGCCTGTTCAGGGTCCCGAGAGCGCTGGAGTTGTAACCAGAACATCTGTCTGCAGCAACTCCAGTGACTGTCCAGGATGATAATGGTTAAAAACAGATCACTAACTCTCCTCTTGTCGTCCCAAATGGCCTCATGCAACATGAATGAGTGGCTGGCGGCTCACACTGGGCCACCGTCTGTCCGGCCCAAAACATTTCATCATCCTCTCATTGATTTCCCCTCCAGGTTCTGACATCAGAGGAAATCTAGCAGCTCTGTTTTCCACCATTCCCACGGCGTCTCTCGCAAACGTCCCTGAACTCATCACGCCGGGAAAGATTTGTTATGGATTTTTTTTTTTTTTTTTTGATGCGTTGGAAGCCGCGATGTGAGCAGCTTCTGATTAAAGAAAAGTGTCAGCAGGCAGGGATTCTGACGTGCTGACATCTGAGGAGCATCTGCTGTTCTCTGAGCTTCTCCCTATTGACTCACCTTGTCTCTGAGAGAGGGAAACTCATGTTGGCTGTTTATGTCTGCAAACTTGTTTTTTTTTAGGTCACAGCCCAAACGTTGTGAGGAAGGTAGACCGACCGGTTGCCTCTTGGCTCAGCTCTGACTTCACTCTGAAGATCATGAGCTGTTTTCTCAGCTCCTTTTACATGATGTGAAACCCTTTATCATCTCTCTTGAGCCACAGTTGTCCTGAAATTCTTTCTTGATGATGTCATTTCCTGTCCTCTCCTGTGGCTGGGACCCCTCGGGGCCCCTGTGTTTCTGACCGACTCGTCTAGTGCGGACACGAATCCGGATCCTGAACACAGATCACATCTCCGCCTTTTGTTTGACTCGCTTTTTCTTTCATGATTTATTTAACAAAGAGTTAGAAGGGGCGACACAGATCTGCTTTCTCTCGGGCCCACCGTGCCGAAGGGGGGTAATGGGGGTCACAGGAATTGTGGATTGAATGGCAGTGAGAGCCGAGGGCCGTGGCAGTCTGATCCGTGAAGGATCAGCGCTTGTTTGGGCACGTCAAACTCTGAGGAGGTCATGGGGCTGACCAGAGACACGCTGGGGAGCTTATGAGACTTGGTTTCACTGAAGCTGGAGGGGGGTCCCACTAGTGTGGGCAGTACAGTGATGGAGGGGTGAACAACAGAACCATGCCGACAAGTACTATAACAGAATCACTCTTTAAAGTATGAAAATACTGCTGATATATTTTAAAAAAAAAAAACTATTGGTTAATGCACGATGTTATTTTACTGAAAGAATTTTGTCAAAACTGACACACTGTTTCAGAAAAAAGAAAAAAAAAAAATTTTATTCAGTATATTGTCAAGGAAGGCGTGCAGGAATATGTAATTTGGATGGAGACTGAACAAAAATATTTATATTTAATATTTTAAGAAAAAAAAATTATAGATAAAAGTTGACGTTGAAGTAATTCATTGAATGTGCAGCAGCTATTTTGTAAAATTATAAATATAATATACTTGTTTCTATTTTAGAATTTAAGTGTTTTATTTTAATTTGTTTTTATGGGAAAAGAACATTTTGTTTTCATTTTTATTTCTTGAAAATTGTGTTAGGAGCAAGAATCAAATGAAACAAATCAAACAGCAGAAAAAAATAAAAAGAAAAAAAAGAAAATAAATCCTCACTGTCAATCAATGAGATAGAGAGAGAATATAAAGAATAAATTATATTACATTAAAATAAATTACATTTAACTATTCAAAGTTGTTGTAACAACCAAAGCTTGATTTTTCAACCAAAATGTTTAAAAAAAAAAGGTCTTTTTAAGGTCATTTAAAAATGAAAAAGTCTTATGAAGAAAAGCTCTTAATAAAGGCACTGCAGCGCCACAAGACGTGACGTCCAAGCCAGAGTGAAAACACTTGAGTGAGAGAAAGCAGCGTCCTACGTTTATATTATTTCCCTCTTCCTTGCCGGAGCCACAGGGAATCTCACTGCAGGAAAATCAATTCCTGTCGGCCTCAGACACGTCAGTGAAAGACGTGATTATTTTTGTCAGGACGGATGTGAACTTGTTTCCGACCGCAGGAGATCGACAACATTGTGTGGCAGAAAGAAATCTGTCGATGATGTGTGTGTTGTTGGCTTGTTGTCTGGCATCAGAGTTGTTTTCACAGCGAGTGAATCGAAACTGAAGCGCTACGGTGGCGAGGCGGTGACTTCACTCCGGCTCACGCTGTAGCAGGTGAGGGGGTGGGGTGTCTGTGAATTACCAATGTTCCCACATCCGCCGTTCCGACGCTGAATTATGACCGCTGACAGGTGAAGTGAGTAGCACAGATCATCCTGTTTCCATGGCGCCGGTCAGTGAGTGGGATATATTAGACAGAACGTGAACATTTTGTCCTCACAGCTGATGATGGAGGAAGGGAAAACAGTCAAGCGTGAACGTTTTTACTCTTCTATTGGATCATAATGACTTCATCAGACAACTGCGGCCCTGGTGGGGCGTCCACGAGCCGCTGAGTCACATTCCTCACGACGGATCTCACTCACATGAGCAGGTTTATGAGCTCAAACCGAATCTGTTTCTGGTGTTTGTGGACATGTCTGCGCTGTCTACTTCACACCCTTGTTTAACAAACGTGTCCGATGGGACTCGCCACCGTGTGCGACTCAGCAACTCCGGGCATCTGACACGCTTCTGGGTCGATACTCATTACATTGTCTCACTTGTATGTGTTCAAAGAAGCCAGAAGATGCTGGTACATGTGTGATTCAGTGATGAGGCCATTAGTACAAAACGTTTTTTTTCCATGCTGCGTCTGAGTCAAACGTGTGGGAGTACATCACTCGCATTAGCCTCCAAAGATTATCTTGATTCCAAGCAGGGTTTCCACCAGGACTTTCTGCTGGAACATATCTTGAAACTGTCCGACAGACAGACAAGAAAGCAGCGAGCGGAGTGTAGACATGGATTTACCAAATTACTTCAGTTATTGTGATGTTTCTCTCAGGACTTTTCTGTTAAAAACTCACGGACAACCAAAATCTTGTCCAGCTCCATGATGTGTTACGTGTTTCCCACTTGTTTCGATACATCCACTTCATTTTAATGCGGTTGATCATGCGAGATCTCATCTTTAAAAAGCAAATATTATTCTGAAGGTGGCTCTCATTTACGGCACCATGACTGTTTACATGTAGCCGAAAACCTGCAATGTATAAAGAATGTGTGTGAGTCAGCAAGAACTTGAGTCTATCTGGCGTCCTGTGGAGTGAAAACCATTTCTCCTCATTTGTTACGTCCCGATTCCAGTCAATATTACTCAGCCACTCCATACTCCAGTGAGCCCTCTAGTGGCTACAATCACCCTTATTACAAACACAATGTCGTGTTCACTCAGCTGCTGTCTGACTCAAATGTTGGGGCTACATTTTGTGTTTCCCTTTTTGTGTTTGCTTTTATCATGCAGGGTTTCCGCTACATCCACACTAGTGTGGCGCAGTACCACGGCTTAAATGGAAGCTCTCACGGCAACAGAAAAATGGTCTCTTTTTAAAGATGAATTCTCTAGAGGAAACATCGCAACATACTGCTAACAACAAACACAACGCATCATGGAGGTGGACTTGTTTGTATTTGGCCTGTTTTTCTAAGAAACAAATTCTGAAAGAAACAACATACTGACTGAAGCCTGTTGTTTGGGGAACTCAAGTCCAGCATTCCAGTCGGGCATATGAAGAGAAGGACCGCTGCTGAGAGAGATTTACATCTATCGTTTTTTTGCGGGTATGGGAGGGTTAGGGGTGGTGCTGCTCTGCAGCTGTTTCAAAAAGTCCTGGTGGTAACCCTAGTGGTGGTCTGCAGTTCCATCTGGATCAAGGCAGTTTGTGAAGGGTTCCTTTGGCGATTGTAAGCTGCTGCTTCTCCTGCTATCCCTTCAGAAAACATGGCACTGAAATAAGTGTATGTACATAGTGTGTCCCCTGCTGTGGCACCAATAAGTTTGCAAGACATGATTTGTAGAGCCTTTGACACGTCTGGAACCAGGTACATTCCACCCTCACTGCTTCAGGGTTAGGGTTTGGCCGGGCTTCATTTCTGTCTTGAGTCAACAAAGATTTCATGGTGTGATTCTCGATTCTCTCGGTTTTAAAAAGCAACGTTGCTCTTCATGGACACACTTAAAAACACGAGAGAATCCAGTTTCTCCTGGGCAGGTGGCTCACGTGGGTTGAATCTGCCGCACCCTGATTCACGCTGCCGAAGAGGACGCACAACGTGTCTGGCAGGTGGTCGTAATGCTTTGGCCATCCCTGCACAGGGACAGGCGCAGCTGTGTCAGGTATGTAAATGACAATAATTGCGCGCATTAGATTGATATGATGATCACGGCGCTGGATCGGTTCCCACTGAGCGCCATCCTCCTCTCATGAGGTCACTTACAGCCGCGAGAAAGAACGTCTGACTCCAATTAAGCTCCGGCTGAACGAGCAGCAAAAGCACGAGGCGATGATGATGTTTGTCAGAGACGGAGCACTTTAGACTTCAAGTGAAAATAGGAATAAGTTAAAGCGTTTATTTGTGCTTTCAGCAGAGGAGATGTCCTTCTGAAGTTTCTAGCTGTTTGTGCGCGTCAGTGTCAACAACATCAAAAGGTTCTTTTCATGGCAAACAGTGAGAGGAGGGAAAGAACTATTTTAGTCGAGTGTGTGGAGAGTGTTGGACCAAGAGCGTGAGAATTGGAGATGGAGGCTGGTGATGAAAGGAGGCGTGATGGTGTGACTGGAGGGTGGACCAGACTTGGGCTGTGTATCGGCAGATACCTTGTGATACGACACGTATCCTGATACAGCCGTGTTGATACGATACATTGAGATATAGTGCAGTTCTTTAACTTCAGCGATATATTGTGAAAACGAGTTTATTGTTATGACATCAGTTCCAGCAGAGGAATGTATCGCAAATCATGAAATGACTCTAGTGCACGGAAAGATTATGTTACGCTAAACATGTTCCCATCCAGAAGCATATCCAAGAATCTATACGTTACATATTGATGCAACAGACAAACAAATCTGAAGACAATATCACACAATCTGGTATTGCAACATTTCAGCAAAAAACATTGATACAATATTGCGTGATGTCAGAATCAGGTCTGGATGGACCGTAGCCTCCTGCCAGAGGGAAGAGGAACAAACAGTCTATGTCCAGGGTGAGAAGGGTCGGCTCTGATCCCACCTGCACGTCTCTGTGTCCTGGAGACATGCAGGTCCTGAAGAGGTGGCAGGCTGCAACCCATCACCTTCTCAGCAGAACGTACGATGCGCTGCAGTCTGCTCTTGTCCCTGGAGGTGGCGCTGTTGTACCAGACGGTGATAGAGGAGGTGAGGATGGACTGGATGGTGGCCGTGTAGAACTCCACCAGCAACTTCGTCGGCAGTCGTAGTTTTCGTAGCTGCCTCAGGAAGAACATTCTCTGCTGGGCCTTCCTGATGAGGGACCTGATGGTTGGCTCCCATTTGAGGTCCTCAGTGATGGTGGTTCCCAGGAAGCAGAAGGAGTCCACAATAGGAATGGGTGAACTAGCCAACATGAGAGGGGACAGAGAAACTGTGACTCTCCTGAAGTCTATGACCATCTCCACTGTCTTCTGGGCGTTGAGCTCCAGGTTGTTGTGGCTGCACCAGGACACTAGCCGCTCCACCTCCCTCCTGTCAGCCGACTCATCTCCATCTGAGATGAGCCCCATGATGGCGGTGTCATCCACAAACTTGATCAGCTTCACAGACTCGTGGCTGGAGGTGCAGCAGTTAGTTATATTTATATATCACAATATTTGAGCGTATCGATATTTTCTTACAGCCCTGGTCCAGGCAGGTGAAGTTGTGAAGCCCCTGATGGGCAATGAAGCTGAAGTTTGAAGTAGACTCAGCGGTGCGCTGTGTCCTAAAACGTGTTTGATTGTTGGAGTCCAGTCCACTTGCTCACTCACTTGTATTAGTGTGTTAGTATTGGTGTATTAGTTCATCGCTTGATGGGGACTACTGCAGATGAACATAGGTCTACAGCAGATCTGGGCAAAGTGCAGCCCACTTGGAGTCAGAGAAAAACAATAATGTTGGAATTTTTCTGCCAATATTACTTTGTGCATTTTTTTCACGAGAGCAATCGAAATACATCTCCCTTGATTTTTTTTTGTCTTTTCAGTTGACTATTTTAGTATTTTTTTGTCCCTTAAACAATGTCAGAAATGAAAACTGATATTATTTAAATAAAATAATATAGTTATCAATATTTATTATTGTTATTATTATTATTATTCTTTATATATAGTTATTAATATTAATATTATTTAATAATTTGCAACACAATTATATCCTCACTTTTTTTCCACTTGGTTTTCCTATGACATTTTTTTCCCCCTTGTCGCCTCCTTTCTTTGGGCTTTCTGACGCCCCCTCTCAACTGTCACAGTATGTAATGTGGCCCCTGAGGAAACTTAATTGACTGCCCCTGGGTTACAGGTTGCTTTTCTCAGCAAAGGGTTTTTTTTTTCGATCCCTAATCCCGGAAAGTGCTGTCGGGATCCCTGGGCTATTTCGACAGCAACACATGTAAACATGCCGGATTATAGCAGCTCTGCTAATTTGCATACATTTTCCTCAGGCAGGTAAAAAAAAACATGACTGTGGGACAATAAATTAACCACAAAAATGGCTTTAAAGTAGGACTGTGAATAAATTAAAATATTTAATCCCAATGAATCTGAGTTGACTTGTGATTACTGGCAAATTAATCCCACATTTTGTGTCTGTTCTAAACGTGACTTAAAGGCCAGAGTGGCTAATAACACATGCAATGCGACGCGGTTAGCATGTTGTTGAAGCTCCTCAGAGATTATTCTACACATTGCTCTGGACTGTATCTGTTGTGTTGGGTTGTTGGAGTGAGCAAATGTTCGCACGAGGAAAGCATCACTGGCCACACTGGCGCTGGAGTAAACAGTTGTTTACCTCAACAACCCAAGAGAAAAGATGCTGTCAAGAACATTCTTCAGAATAACCTCTGAAGAGGCTCAACAACATGCTTACAGTATATCGTTGGAAACATTGTTGGTCCCAAATCTGTAAGTTACATTGAGAAAAGACACAAAATGGAGGAAAGTGCTTCGGAATAAAATAAAATAAAATAAAATAAAATAAAACCAGTGGAGCTGCTGCCCCCGCGACCCGGCAACGGATAAGTGGGCGACGATGGATGGATGGAAAATAAAAAGTGATGCTGATCCTATTACCCTTCACGCTGACTGGTCCTCTGAACAGATTTGACAGAAGTCAGGGAGGTGGGCTGAGCCTGTGAAACTCCTTGTTGGCCAGTCAACAACTTCAAGTTTTATCATTCATAGCGATGGACAGATGAAAGGAGGTGACGGAGAAAGTGCAGGCAGGACAGGACAGTCCTGCTCATTGCAGTGATGTATGCAGGTATTTAGAGACTCGGGAGTCAGGGATGAAGATACTGAGGTTGTTATTGAGAGAACAAGACCAGATCCACCAGAGTGACACATGAGTAGTTTGGAGTCAAACCAGATGGTTTCTGGAGAAGAGAGACAGGAGAGTTGGACTGTGTGAGTCACAGCAGAAGGACTCTCCTGTGTAAGCTGCTGAGATGGAGATTTGAAACTCACCCTCAACGCAGAGTGACCTGTTAGACGCTGCATGAATGAACGAAGAGCGCGGAAGGTATATTTGCTTGCTGTTGGTCATGAATTTTTGAGGTGAGACACGTCTGCTCTTCCCTGGTGATGATATGGAACTCACCAGTGCAGAACGATGCGTGCTTGTTAAGGCACCATGAACATTACAGAAATATTTCCTGGGCCGGGTTTGATGCCTCCCCGCGGCTTCATTGCTCCCTTCACTCCTCAGATGTGCTCCGATGAAGAGCCCGAGTAGGAGTGGAAGGTCATCTTCATCATGTTTGCGCAGCCTCAGCCTCCTGGTGAAAAGACGCTTCACATTTAACCACAAAGACTCGGTTGTTTTAATCAATTTCAGCTCGCAGGCGCAGAGGGACGTGTCTGCGGCTAATCTGGAGAAAGGGATGAGAGTGTTTGGCCATGAAGACTGAATCAGTGCCCTCAAAAGAAATCCTGTTATTCACACTCATATTAGCATTGAAAGGGAACAAGTGGAGCTCAACACATGAAGAGCACTTCCTGGATTGTTCGTACTGAAAGTGATTTTGGTCTCATTTTGGTGCTCAGTTTGAACTTTGGTGATTCATTCGAGCAATGGGGGCTTTGTCTTGAACCCAGCGGGTCCCACTGTGAGGGAAACTAAAAAGCCTGCTGCACGGAGAGCTGAGCATTGTGAGTGTTGTGAGAGGACCACCCGTCCCTTCAACACCACATGGGGAGACGGAAAATATAAATGTGCTCAAATATCACAATACTAGGTGGCATGGCACTGTATTGATACTTCAAGTGCACAGTGTCATTTTTAAATACAAGTACTTGGATGTGTTTATGTTTTTGAGATGAGACACAAACAGTAAATGGACTGTTCCCCTCCTGCTCCTGGTTATAGTTTCAAGCCTCAGAACTTCAGTCAGCTGACCTAACCACGACAACGTTCAATCTGATCGTCCAATATTTAGACTGAGAATCTGCGTCACCGCCTCTTTCCGCGGTGACACTCGGCTCACCTGTCTTCATTCTGCTGCTCCTGAACTTGAGCGGGAACAAACACCAAACTTGTGTTATTCCGGAAAGGTCAGCCGAATGAAGGCGGCGTGGGAGGCGATCTTGACCTTTCCCTGAGGTCCGGCCGACGTGGAGACACAAGTGGCTTGATTGCTGTTGTTGTGTTCCCGTGTTTGATGATAATTGCTCGCCTGGGTTGATGAATAATTCATGAGCGCCCAGATTTGGAAGCATATTTCCGGTTGTGCACTCATTTTCAGCTCGGCTGATGATTGTTTCAGCAGAAATAAAGGCAAGACTCATCTCACCGAGACTCCTCTCCTGCATGTCCTCCCCCCACTGGCCACAGTGGATCATCCTCCTCCATCTCACCCTGTCCTCTGCTTCCTCTTCTCTCTGACCTACAAACCTCATGTCCTCCTTCACCACCTCCATCAATCTCCTCTTTGGTCTTCCTCTCCACCTTCTGCCTGGCAGTTCCAACATCTCAACATCTTCATCTACCAATGTCCTGGCTCTCTCTCTCCTCTGTACATGTCCAAACCATCTCCATCTAGCCTCTCTGACTTTGTCTCCTAAACACCTGAGCACATGTGCTGTCCCTCTGATCCTCTCATCATCCTGCTCACTCCCAGAGAGAAGCTCAGCATCTTCATCCCTGCTACCTCCAGCTCTGCCTCCTGTCTTCTCCTCAGTGCCACTGTTTCCAAACCATACAACATTGCTGGCCTCACCACCCTTTTGGACACTTTCCCTTTCATCCTTGCCGACACCCTTTTGTCACACCTGACACTTTTCTCCAATGATTCCATCCTGCCTGCACCCGCTTCTTCACCGCTTTCTCACACTCACCATCGCCCTGGACAGTTGAGCCTCAGTACTTAAAATCCTCCACCTTCTTTATCTCTGCATCCTTTAACTTCACCTGTCCACTTGGCTCCCTCTCATTCACACACATGGATTCCATCTTACTGCTGCTAACCTTCATTCCTCTCCTTTCTAAGACACACCTCCACCTCTGTAGCTTATCTTCCACTTGCTCCCTGCTCTCACCACAGATCACAATGTCATCTGCAAACATCATGGTCCAAGGGGCTTCTTGTCTAACCTCATCTGTCAACCTGTCCATCACCATGGCAAACATGAAGTGGCTCAGAGCCCAGCCTTGGTGCAGTCCCACCTCCACCTTGAACTCCTCTGCAGCACACCTCACCACTGCCTTACACCATCCATGTCCTGCACCTCACACAGTTGGCTGATAACTGAGTAGAAAAAAAAGTATGTATGTATGAAATGTAGTCTTAAAAGGTACTTGTTAACTCAAGCATGTCATATACTGTATCCCTCTGTCCTGCTCCTCAGAGTGGGGCGACACAGTCGGACCAATTAGCAGGAGGAATTACTGGAGTTAATAGACGGATCGGCTGATGGCATGAGCAGAAAATCCTACTCATTATCTGGAGGAGTGATACTGTATTTCTTCTGAGAATGGTTGAGAAACGTATGTTTCATGAGGTAGCTGGGCATCCCACGATACCATTCTTTTATCGGTCCTGTCTGACACGCTTTGCTGGTCTGTCTTGTCACAGAAAAGCTCTCTTTGAATAAATGTTTCTACATCGAATTGTTGTCTCGGTTCAGACGTAACCAGCGCAAATTAGCTTGGGAATCAGTTTTGGTCTGGTTCAGAGATACAGCGTTGCAGTGACTGAAGGAATCGGCGGAGATCCGTCGAGGCTCCAGTAAGAATAGCTCTTCATTCAGTGACCCTTTGGAGGGTGTTGGAAGGAGGACTAAAGGTCCACCTTTGCTCCCTTCACATAGGGAATTATTCCCGTCTTTTTCAAACGGTGTTGCCGTCATTGATCACATGCTTCCATGCCTTTTGTATGTTGGCATGGCTGTTCACCAATATATCCAACAGGGGGTGAAGCCCAGGGTCAGAAGTTTTTGACAACAACAAACTCTAAAACCAACATGGTGACTGTGGAAGGAGTATCGATCATGTAGCTCTTGCACAAAAGAGGAAAATGGAGACAGCATTGTAGGAGGCGGTGGTCGGTGAGGCTGTTCAATATTTGGGTCACACCGAAGGTTTTTGTCCGAAGCCGAATAAAAATTAAAAGCCGACATAATGCTGTTTTTTTTACTATTTTTTTTATGTTACATAAATAGTCTTGTATATATTTACACACATTAGTCAAAGACAGTGATTTTTTTTTACTTTTTTATGTTCCTGACGTTTCAAATAATACAAATAATAAAACCGCTCCTGTTTCGGTGCTGTCACCACTGTAAGTGGAGGATTGTGTTGCCAGATTTTTCTCAGCACTTTGAGAATGAGAGAGTCGATTTCCCAAATTTCGTCAGCGGTTCATTTCACCTCCCCAGTCCATTTTTATATTTAAACACAGTGTCTTACATCACGATTAGAAGTGAAAATTACTATTCAGCTTTGGTGACGCCGAATGTTTCTTTTTTTTTCAATATTTGTCCATCTAATGTTTGGTGCATCCCTACTGAGTATATCGCGACTGGGCGACGGAGAGTTTCCACCACTTTTATATCTTCTTTGTGTCTCATTAGAGCTACATATCAGGTAGTAACAGCAACACTGCCTCCCACGGTTTCCAGTGGTAATGCGGCATTTGGTGGCTGCAACAGTTTGTGTCTTTCACGGGGTGAAAACTACTACTGTGCCCAAATAAAAATCTACCTCTCCTGGCAACCAGCCTCTCTCCCATGGTGTAATACATTGTTGTTTTCGAGTGGTACCATCCTGACGGCGAGCTCAGCCTCCTGAGTTGCATATTGATGCACAGGTGTTTCAATGGAGTAAAACAGTCTTCCTCCTCTCCTCTCCACCTCCTTAACTTTGTCTCCAAACTTGTCCACTCGAGGCGTCCCCCTGAGATCCGGGATGTCAGCTTCTTATCATTTATTACGACAGAATAGTTTTTGTGCGCTTCAAAGCATCCAAACTTCAGCAACTCATCTTCACATCAGACCACACACGCGTATGCTTGGAAACTTGTTTTTGAAAGTGTCTCTGTACATCTCCTTTCATGCTTTAGCAACAACTCGTCATTCAACACATCTGCACTTTCATCACATGTTCCGTCTCTGATCTTGCGGCAGCACATTTCCAAAGTTCCTGCCAGAGTCTCGCTCGCTACAGAACAACAGCAGTATCTGTTTCTCTGCGCTTCAAAGAGAATTCTCCAGACCAGAGAGTGGAGATACCAGTCTACTCTATGCACTGCATAGTAAAATGACCCAGCGGCGCCATCCAGCACTCCTCTGCTCTCATATTGATCACTGGCAGGAGGATAAAGGCGGCAGCATCTGCACACACACAGTTGCCTTTTGATGAATTCAGCCCCTTTGGACGCTGCGCATTAAGATTCACTCGTGGTCTCGTACATTGTACACAGCAGCGGGGGCTGAAGAACGGGCCGTGTCTGTGCTTGTTAATCCCAGTTAATGTGCTCGATGATCAGCCAAAACATTGTGGAAATGGTAACATACACTGCCACCTGGACTTCACTGATCAGGTCGGTCCCAGCCTCCTGTTGGTTTTGGGTCCAACAAAGTCATGTGGCCAAAAATACAGCTCATCTGAATTCACTGAAGGACTTTTTTTTCTGGGAAAACGTTGTAGCGGTGTTCTAGAGGCATTGTGGTTTGTGCTACTGCCTCACAGTAAGAAGGTTTCAGATTCACTTCTAGCTAAATGCAGCCTCATTCAGTTCGATGTAAAGTTTGTGTTTGTACTGCAGGTTCACTTTGAGCACTCTGGTTTCGTCCCACTGTTCAAAAACATGGAGAGGTTGATTGACTACTCTGCATTGTCTATAGGTGTGAGTGTGTCATTGGGAGAGGATGAATCACTGTATGGGTTCTTATTCTATTGTGGTGCTGTAAATGACATCAAACAACAAGAAAGTTTGTCAGCGAGCTCCCCAGCCCTTTAGCAACATACGAGTTTTCCACTGTTTTCGTCAACATGTAGTGAAGTGTGACTTGCTTTGCCAGTGCTCCGCCACAGTCACTTGATCGAGGAGGGTCTTCGATGCACCCATTTGTTCCATGTCAAAGGGCAGCAGCAGAAGCCTCAGACTTTCCTGTTTTTGGGGAAACATGCGAAGGCTTCCTATATCTTTGTGACAGCTGTTTTGTTCAGAACAGACTTCCAACTTGACTGTGTGTTCCCAAAAAGAACATCTCAGCAACGACAACACATGTTTGGAAACGGTAGTCCAACATCACCACACCAGAATATAACTGACTAAACACTGTCTGCAATGAGTCGAGCACACCATGGTTCTACACTGTGTGCTCTGCCATCTGTCATCTTCTTGACCGACTCATTTTCTTTCGGAAACCAGGAGTTTAGACTGGAGATGTGGTGTGTCAGCTGTTGTCCAGGGTCGGTCTGGTGGCATCCTCTCAGTTGGACGATCCTCCTGAAAGACCTCAAGGGAGGATTTCTGGAGGATCCCACAACTGGCTTCTCTTGGTGCAGCAGTTCCACTTTGTCTCTCGCAGACACTCCCTCTGCTTTTCCAGAAACCTAGTGAGAGTAGAAATCCACCCATCAAATGGAGAGGTTTGTCTGTTGGCTCAGCTCTTTCTTTCAGATCCAAAAATCCAAATGACTGGCGACACTGGTCTGATCCATCTGTCCATCCCATGTGACTGGAAGTGCTCCCTCCAAGGAGCAATCTCTTCCTGGACAGGACCCTTGTCCAACTGAGAACCAGGGTCTCAGATAACACTTCACGGCCGTCTCTGTCCGAGCAGTAGATGAGCTCTCAGATATTTCTGCCGTACAAAGTCTATTAAAAGTGATGTCTTTGGAGATACGGGCCCCACTGAGAGTTTGCTTTTGTAACGTGTCTTCATTTTATTGTTTCTAAGGTTGTTTTCATCGGAATATATGAATAATAAGCGTATGTATACATAGCCACCCTCGTCTTTGTGTGTACTTTAAATGGTGCAGTGTTTACACGAGCACGGATTTGATCTTCATCTCAACGTCTTCATCACGTCGGCGTCTTTTCCTTTCTGCTTCCTGCTCACGCCTGACTGCGTTTCGACACCCGTAGCTGTCCAAACATTTGAGAATGAAAGCATTTCAGTTTTAATCTGCCTCAAGAAGAGGAGCGGCTTGACATTGAGGCACACACAATCACACACCCTCTCTCTCTCTCACACACACACACGCATGCTTAACGCTCACTATTCACTTTGAGTGCCAGTTGGGCATAATCCACACCTTCCATTATAAGACTCCATTATCAGCTGACTTGAAAGTGAAAAACAGAAGCTGCAGCTGAAAGTTTAGCTGGCAAAAAAGAGCACAATAAATCACCTTCCGGTTGGTCATAATTAAAAAGTTTCTAAAAGCACATAAGAGGATTGAGATGTTTTCAAACACTTGAAATAATCTCTCAATAGTTGGACTGTAATTCTCCCGAGAGGGAAGCAAATTAATTCTTTCTGGACCCATAAAAAGAAGAGGACACTTCCACCACTGCTAATGTGATGGAGTGGTGTTTAGAAACTGTGCAAGATAGTGGAGATGAGGAACCTTCAACCGCTGTTATTTTCCAGTTGATCAGAGTTTAGAGGGTCAGGATGTATTTCATAACCCAAAATATTGGAGCGTTTGGAGAGAACAGATCTGTTGCTGAGTAATGGAGACACTGAAACTTGACAGATTCTTAGTCAGAAATACAGCCGGTAACGTGTTCCTTCAAGACTGTGTTGTTGCTAAGGGCCACCAATTGCCAGTTCTTTTTTTGGCCGATATCGATTGATGTTTTTTTTAAAGTCCCAACTGTCGTTTTTGGTGATATTTTTTTTATCTCCACAACTGAATTACAGACAGTTGAAGTTGAATTTCGGAATGTTGCCTTATGTCCTTATTTATTGTCCTTATATCTTCAACAACAGAACTCAGCGGCTCACCCAAAACAATAAACTCCATTAACGTTGGTGTAGGTTGCGCTTAGCTGTGGTTAGCGTTCGATTGTTAGCCTCTTGGTAGCGCTCAAATTTGGTGCTGCTTTGAGGCAAAGTGTCTCGTGAAATTCATGGTGGTTTAACTCTGTGGCTGACTTTGTGAGAGCACATGTTGTGAATTGATGTTTCTTTCTTGTTTTCCTTGACGCTCAAGTATTGCCAAATGACGGCTATCTGGCTCACTAACGTCTGGTATATGTGGCAAACGTTTTGCCCATGGTAGGGATTTGGACTCCATCGACAAAGTGAGGCTGTGGTTGGATTCATTCTTACAGACTGTGGACGACAATTACTGTGACTAGTCGACCTGTCGCTGACTGAGCCAACTAGTGGTGATGTCATCACTGTCTCCACAGTAGGTTGAGACTATGAGACTATGTTTAGCCAGAGAACAGAGCGGAGGTTTGTGCTACTTTAACCCAGCATTGGTCTCATTATATCAGTCTAATATATGATGTCGATATTAATAAAATAAATAGACTTAATTGTGGGGGTTTTTTTTATATAAAATATGTCTCAAAATGCAAAGCAAATCCCAGAGTGTTGTCTCTTTGCTCCTTTTATTTTTTATTTTCCTCTCTGCACCAGTGTGTTCTAAAGTCAGACGCAGACACTGTGGTTGTACAGTAATGGAGCAGCTGTTTGGGCCTAGATGAGATCAGCTTCACTGAAGGGCCTAACAAGGCCCGGAGTCTGGCTCCAGCAAACCCGAAGACTGTCGTCCCTGACGCCTCACGCAGAGAAGGTTGCTGGCTTTCAAAGGCTGCAACTTTAAATGCGAGTTCAGCTGTATTTTTGGTTTTGTTTTTAAGTTATTGACGGTGTGGCTGCTCTTGCTTAGAGGTTTCATCAAAACAGAGAAACAGAGAGTGACATGACTGCAGCTGTCTTTGTCCTCATTTGTTGGCAGAACACCTCTGTTTTGTTGTTGTCCAGAAATGTGCAACACACATCTTGATTCTTACCAGGACAGGACATCCCCCCCCTTTTCCGACTGAGAACCTCTGACTAAAAGGAGCACCTTCCCATTTGAGTAGTTTCTGTGTTGCATAGTTGAGACCTGACTCAGCAATTGCGTCCTGAGGGTGCTTTTTAGTTGGAGGGACCCTGGTCTCCAGGGATAATATTGACTTCCAAGACCCTTTTGATGACTTGCCAGTAGTGTTGCAGTCCAGACCACATAACCTGAGACCCAGTTGAGATGGACACCACGGGATACATAGAACAAGTCCAACACTAAGACTTTGAGGGCCTGAGACTGAGTCAAGACCATGTCGAGAAAAGCACATTTCTTTTATGCCTTTTTTTATTCAAACGAAAAAACAACTCTGAATACTGACACTGAGTCGACCGCCCTTCGACCCTCTGCTTGACAGAACCTGCCACAGAACTCACACACACACCCTGAGGAAAATGATGTTCCCTGACCTTAGGAAGACGGAACAAGGCAAGAACCATGTGTTGCTGGTAACCAGGCAGAAAGATGCAATTAGAGGTGAACAAGAAGACAATTCCACGCAATAGTTGAAACGTGCACTTACAATAAATAGGACAATTGTAATGGTCTGTTAGCAGTAATCCTGGCCGTTACTCTGTTTGACATTGCTGTCACTTCACATCCTCCTATTCACTTCCTTCAGGCCATGAACAGTCATCTGAAACGCCAGTTCACCATTTGACAAACCTCTGCAGGACACTTGCATTCATAAAGTCATCAAGTTAACCATTGTCATTTGTGTTATAGGATAGGTGAAGACGTGATGTCGACAGGTATGGTTGATGTTGCTGCGTAACAGTGGTGAGGAAGTGAATGGCTATGTTGAGTGATGGCTGTTTCTCATGAACCTCTTGCCTGCGGTGGATCACATATGTGCCAGCGACAGGGATTGAACTGGAATTGTCGTGAGAAATGCAGAACGTGACTCAAGGTTGATCTGGGGTTGAAGGTCGAAACTGCGCTTAGTCTCTGTCAGCTCCAATGGACACCTCAAGCAGTATTTGGAGGTATCATCACAGTATCTTGTTCACAAGCAAATAGGTGAGGAAGTATGGAGAAGATCAAGGCTCATGACGGCTGGTAACGTTGTTAGGGTTAGGGTTAGGGTTCTCTCTAGTTGACATGCTCGAACTCAATAGAGCCGGTACCAGTGCCCGCAGCTGCGGTTACTTGGCACCGGTTTCAAGAGATGCCGGTCTCAGTCAGCTCCAAAGGCAGCGCAGTGTAAACAGGCGCTGCATCTGCAACAAAAGGACAATTCAGTTGAAATAGGCGCTGTGTAAACAGACCACTGGAACTCAAGGCCTGAGGTTGCCTTTGGGCTTGGCTTGCGGTGCGGTTCTGGGTCCAGGAGTGGTCCAGAATATAATTGAAAGTCGCTCTGGACTTGTGATTGCGTGGTTGACTTAGGTTGGTCGGATCTTGGGCACTGAATGGGGAAGACGCATGATTTTCAATGGTTCTGGCCATTGGTCTTGGTCTGGGTTCTGATACTAGCGTCTGGGTCATGGTCTTGATCAAGGTGTTCAGGGACCTTATGGGTCTGGTTCTGCATCCGGAGTGTGACTGAAGGCACAGTATGTCGGGGCTCATGATCAGTAGAAAGACTGAATGAATATTTATGGCTCCAGTTCCAGGAAATTCCCAGTTACACCCCCTGGAGACGTCACCCAATATAGGATTTCCTAGTTGGAAAGTCCTCACCACCCCGAGTGCGCAATCCAAGATGGCTACCCCACATGTAAGCAGGAAATAGAGGTTTAGAAATTATGAACTACGCCAACATAAACAGACATGTGGCAGGGTTTGTAGTTCCAAACTGAGTTTGTATTTAGTAGTTGCTCAAATCCGGTCAAGGCACGCGTGAGAATAGCTTTCATGGATGTCACTACCTCGTAATGCATTGAATTCAGCTATGATTCCCATCCCCTACTTCCCACTCCTGATGTAACTGGAATAGCATAAATATACTGCTAAATGCTAATGCTCTTTATTAGCATTTTCCCCTTTTTTTTCACTTTTTTCTAAAATGAATGGCTTCAAAGGCTCAAAATGATGTTCCCCAAGGGTCAGTTATTGGACCTGAGACATCTGTCCGTTTTGGTTATGTGTTTGTTTTTGTGCAATTGGAAAACCGATATCAGAGCTCTGACACACTGTGTGCCACCACATGCTGGAAAAGGATCGGTTTCCTTCTGCCCAAAACACTGTGCTTACCTGCATGCTGCCAACAGCATAATGATTGTATTTGTGGACTGACGCTGCAAATAACAGTTTATGCTTGAAACCCAACATGTAGTTTGTTTTCAGAGGCTTCCAACATGTTAACCTCCCTCATGCAGTGCCTTATTTGGCTCACGGCTATTGAGACCATGAGTCAAAGCTAAACACTGACCTGTGCTTCTGGTTTTTGTCTCAGTCTAGCAGGAGAAGCAAACAGTTCTGCGGTAGTTGATCCTCAAAACCAGACTGTTTCCTTCAAGCTCCTGGTTCACGTCTGCATTTGTGTCATTGCTCACTTGGCGAAGGTTTCAGGTCCTCAGCCAGAAATTCGTCTGTGAAATGGGAGCTGAAGGCTAGACAGCGACTGTATCGGCGGTGGACGTGTCAGCGAGGAGGTGAGAGAGAAACATCAGAGCTGTCTGTTCTCTCCTCCAAATCTTCTGAGAGACGAGAGGCAGTAAACACTAAGCCGCCCGCAGCTCTGTCATATTATTGAGTTCGCCATGGAGGAAACCCGGGTTTAATCCGCCTCAACTCCGCCAGGCCGAGCCTGCGATCGTCGCATGGCAGTTCATAATTTTATTAGCCGTAACTTTGGCGCGCGGGCACTCGGTGAGTGGGAGTGTGATGTGGAGGTGATTTACTTTGTGGTGATTACAGGAAAATGGTGCGTTTGAGAGCAAATCCACGAGGGAAGATTATATTGTGTAATACTTGTTATGACTCCGACACTGTGAAGAAATTAAGAGGATTCACTTCCCCATGAAATACTGTTTATCAGAGTCTTCCACAGTCTCAAGGGTGAGCATTACGCGGCAGAAACGCCTTTTTCCAACGAGATTATAGTTCGGCTTCAGGTCTGCCACGCTGGATTATGACTCTCACTGGCTGGTTTGAAATGTCTGATCTGATTCTGCAGTAACTTTCTGGACAAGGGCAACTTCCTCGCTGTTTGTCCTCCTCTTCTTCGCCTCCAACACTCTGCTTCCTAACTTTGTCTCCCAGCGAGAAGCTCGGTATCTTCATCTCTAACTCTTCTAACTCTGACTCAGCCATCATGGCAGTGACCTCTACTGTTATTTGATGCCTTTCTTTCACCTCTGCTGCCGCACTGACTCACCCTGCCACCCTGGCTGCACCCTCCTCTTTGCCTCCTTCGTGTCTGTCCATTACCTTGGATGATTGAATTTTGGGATATTTGTGTTGAAGTCATGGGTTGATTTCTGGGATAAGGGCCTCATATTTAGCCAAAATTCTTGGCTTGTTTTGGTTGTCACAATTTCTCGGTTATTTATCCGGAGAGTTACCCAATTTTACGTACTACTGCGCCAATACATCAACCAAACTTCTTGGCTTGTTTAGGTTTACACCATATCTGGGGTACATTTTCAGAAGAGAACCCTGTGTTCTGGGTGACAGGTGGATGGCAACAAGCCTCCCTCTCAATCGGATTTGACTTTACTTTTCAATTTGTAATTTTTATCATCTGTGGGCTACAACGAGACACAATGTAGAAAGTGTTTGCCAATATTTTTCAGAAAATGCTTTGAGTCATGTGTGTATTTGCTTGTTCGTCCTACTTTGTGGACACCAGTTCTTGACAAAACACTATATTTGTGGGGACCATAGAGTCTGTGGGGACATTTTACTGGACCCCACAAGGTTAAGCCTCTATTTGAGGATGAAGACATCAAAATAACTGGGTCATTAGAATTGGTTCTACGTTTGGTCCAGAGTCCTGGTTAAGGTTCGCCTTGTGTTTTGGATGGTTATTCATCGGTGTGTCAACCTATTCGTAAAGGTTGACATGTTCAGAATGCAGCGCACTGCGACTGAGAGGTTGCCGGTTCGAATTTAGCTCCAGCTTGGTTCTGTCATTGAGTCCTTGAGCAAGACACTCCACCCCTTCTGATTGTGCTTCAGTTTATGAATACTACTACTATATAACATGAATATTAAAATAAATAAATAAAAATATAAAGAGCCACTTGAATGCATTTGAATGCAGTAAAATACGAAGTTAAGTGCAAGTCATTTTTGAGGTAGAATCAACCCAAAAGTGCAGCTATTATGAATATATATAGTTATAGTTATTTGTTATGGAATGAAATGACTATTACATTTATCCAGGTTCATTAAACACCATGAGAGTGCAGGGCCCTTTGAACCCTGAAGTTGGGTTAAGAACAACACAAAATGTGTTTTTATAGAGCAAATACTTGACTTGTTTTGACTCCTCTATTGCCACTCACATACTGTATCTTCTGCCTTGCTTCTGCTGACTTTCATTCCTCGTAACAGACTGTGTTCTGTCAGTTGTGTTTGGAGTCAAACTGTCAACATGCATGACGGTGAGTGAGAACCTTCATGCGCTCCGACATGCGTGTAGCTTTGTGTTCACAAAAGAGATGACGAAGATGTCGGGTTAATATTTCCAATATGATCCAGTCAACATTAGTAGCTGTTGTTGTGAAGTGCCTTGTTTTAGGAGAAGCGTAACACCCTGAAATCGAAGCTGTCATTGTGGTCCAAGATTGACGCTTTAACTCTCCTTCGTGTCATGAGATGAGAAGATTCAACTGTGTGTGGACACATTTTTCTGCCTCTTTGCAAGGTCTTCTGAAGGATCCTGAATGTTGCCATGAGCCTTGCTCTTTTTGACCTCCACTTCTGCGGTGTAGATCAACCAAACACTGGATTCAGCCCATTAAATGGCATTTTTCTTTTGTTATATCTGGACACACGACTCCACACAAACCCCGAGCAGCATGTCGCCTTTTGCTTTGACACCTTCTTCCACATAGATCACGTATAGCATTGATACCACTGCAGCATGCCTCACATCATGAATGGCTCTCTGAACATGCAGAAATAACTAAAGCCATGTGCCTTCATCCACCTATTAAACATCTCAAATGAGTTTAGCATCGTCCAGAGTCTGAGTCGTACGGTTTATGAATATTTGCCATGAATAAATGGGCTGAAAATTTGGTCATTCTTTTCGCCATATAAGCAACGTTGGACACTCATTAATTTTGCTAAGTAACGCTGTCAAAGTGGCGAGTCGTCCACGAACCTGAGCCTAAGTAAACAAGACATGCTGCTCAGAAGCGATAAGTGGGTTCAGCTGGAGGCAACAGCAGTAACAAATTATTGCTCTTCACCTCACGCTAATTCCATTGGGTTCTAAATGGAGTTTACAGAGTTTCTGCTGTGGGGGAGGGGTCTGAGCAGAGCAGCCGCCGAAAATGAAAGTGGACCTTGTTGAGCATTCTATTGTTGTAGAAGGGGTTCAGCTCAAGTGTGATGCAGAATCCTGTTTGAAAATGTTCTGACATTTTGCATCAAAACTTTATTGATATCACAGTTCAGTGGGGCTCTGCGTGAGTCTGGGTGCCTTGGTTGTTTGCGGGTGCTGGGTGCAGGGTGTGGCTTCTGTGTATTTCTCTGGTTCTCCTCAGCGCTGACTGTGGGGCTCTGGGTGGGCGGGGTCTTGTTGCCGAGCGCCGTCGTCCTGCGAGCAGCTTTGTTGGCCTCGGGGTGTGAGAGCTGGTTCCGAACATGTTTTTCCATCTTCAACTCAGGTTCTGCATGAACTAGTGTTCATGACCCAGAGAGGAAGTGGACCTCCTGAAGCGAACAGGTGTTCAAATAAAAATAGAAGCGCACCTCCGGATGAGTGCGAGATGGCAGGCTGCGGCGCGTCTGAGAGGAGGAGGAGAGAGAGGAAGTAGTGCGACGCTCCACACACAGATCCTTCACTGTTGACAAAGAAAATATTTTTGTTGACGCGTCGTCTCTTCACACGCTTGTTACACGAGATCTGAGACGGCGAGGAGCTGGAGTGTTGAGGGCAGCAGACAAACTCCATGAGCTTCCGCCACTTCACAACAAACGCTGTCAAACTGTCGCGAATGGAACGTGGCGGATTGAGATCGGCTGCCGTGTGGCGGCTTCTCAAGTCTGCGCTGTCCAAATCTGTTGAAGTGAGTTGGCGACTTCCTGTCGTGTGAGGACCTGGACCTCCTCATATCTGCCTGACTTCAACACGACCTCCACCTGAGCTCATTTTTCAATGATCTGTCAAGCATTTGTCAAAGCACAAGTTGTGATATTTTGGGATCTAGTCGCCTTTTAAAGGCTGGTGCCTCACTGAAAAAAGCTATTTCATTGACCTGTCATATTCAGGATGGAATAGCTGCAGCTCCCGAATGTTTTGGTTTCTGTAAACACCTTTTATTAAATAGTGAAGTCAAAATTATTTCTTATCAACCAATGTTACTTTTATTGATTTAGCATTGTGATGACCTTTTTAAACAGGTTGGCTTCACTTGACGTTCAGACTTGACTTGAACGTGCAAAAGGAAATGATGACTGGACGAGACAGAACTTGACCAAACACTTGACATAGAGACTTCACTGGTCAAGACATGATGATGACTTGATAAGGCTTGGCTTAACTTGGCTGGATGATGACTTGATGTGGAGACTTGACTTGAACGTGCAAAAAGGAAATGATGACTTGACGAAATGGAACTCGACCAGACTCTTACTTCACATAAAGACTTCACTGGTGAAGACATGATGATGACTTGATAAGGCTTGGCTTAACTTGGCTGGATGATGACTTGACGAGAAGGAACTCGACCAGACTCTTACTTCACATAAAGACTTCACTGGTGAAGACATGATGATGACTTGATAAGGCTTGGCTTAACTTGGCTGGATGATGACTTGACGAGAAGGAACTCGACCGGACTCTTACTTGACAAGTCTTCACTGGTGAAGATGTGATGATGACTTGATAAGGCTTGGCTTAACTTGGCTTGACGATGACTTGATGTGGAGACTTGACTTGAAGGGGCAAAAGGAGATGATGACTTGATGAGATGGAACTCGACCAGACTCTTACTTGTCGTGATGTGGAGACTTCACTGGTCAAGACGTGATGATGACTTGATAAGGCTTGACTTAACTTAGTTGGATGATGACTTGACATGGAGTCTTGACTTGAACGTGCAAAAAGGAAATGATGACTTGATGAGATGGAACTCCACCAGACTCTTACTTGACATAGAGACTTCACTGGTGAAGAAATGCTGATGACTTGATAAGGCTTGGCTTAACTTGGCTTGACGATGACTTGATCTGGAGACTTGACTTGAAGGGGCAAAAGGAGATGATGACTTGACAAGATGGAACTCGACCAGACTCTTACTTGTCGTGATGTGGAGACTTCACTGGTCAAGACGTGATGATGACTTGATAAGGCTTGGCTTAACTTAGTTGGATGATGACTTGACATGGAGTCTTGACTTGAACATGCAAAAGGAAACGATGACATGACAAGACATAACTTGACCAAACACACAGGAAGACACCGAATCAACCCCACCAAATTAAAACAGGAAACAAACCAACAGATGAAAAAAAACCTGACTCATTTAAATGGACCAAAATCGCACAATACAGTTGATAAAAGAAAGACACATTATGAGCACAGTAACCTACCATATCACTGTGATGCACAACAACACAGTCGTGAGAAAAAAATAGATGTTTAAAAGATTTAAAAAGCAGAATGCAAGAAATATATGAAACACTATATGACTAAGGCGAGTCATTATATTGATGCACACAAAACTCACCCAGAATAACTATAACAATGAAGGACGTTAAAATGCTCACCATATTGAGGCGTGAAACCAAGATGGAAGAGGCATGGCAGCAGATATTAAGACATCTGGATGCTTCTCCCTCTCGCCGAGCATCTGGAGAACTGATGAATGAGGATCCTCTTGCAAAAGTTGGTTCCGGTCGGTGAGGCACGGTGACGTCTTCATCGCCCAGAGCGGCCCCCGAGGATTCCTGCTGCTGGTTCCTCCGTTTAACAATAAGCAGTTACCTCCTTTACCCGTCGTGGTCCGCCTGGTAAACAGAGCCACCTCTCGAATCGCCCATCATGTCGGCCTGTTGCCGAGTCAGCAGAAACCCCACCCCCTCCATCTGACTTCCCAGCTACTCCGTCGAGCAACAAGAGTGTGGCGGCCGTTTTTAATTCAGAGCTGCCCTCAGCCGCTCCATGCATTTCTCTCCAGGAATTTTGAAGCGTCTGCCGCGGCTCGACGTTATTGAAATTCACACCTCAATTGCTACTTTCGAAGGTTCGATTTCTGCCCGCGACGTCCTTCTGGTGGCTAATTTGATGTTCAGGAATCACATCCAGAGAAATCGATGAGCGAGTGACGCCGCCGTCTCTCACATTGTTCTCCCTGGTCGATCTGTGTTTAATCCATAGCAGTAATGGGAGGACGAAGACAGGAGGAGTCGATTGCTCTGGATTTTAATAACTGGAACCACATACATATTTGACCTCTGACTCTTCATCAGAGGAGAAATCCGTGAAGAGACTGAGAGAAAAATATAGCGATTATACATGACTTTTAAATGAATTACTTTAACATAGCGCCATAGAGGAGAAAATATGTTTAGATATTCAAATCATAAAAAATAGCAACTATTAAAATTCAGTTATTCGAAATAATTGTCAGTAAAGTTTTTAAATGAGGTTTGGAAATTAACTTGAATAAATTGAGTAATTCAGTGTTTATGTCTGAACATTTCATTTTGTAATTGATCCCAAAGTGGGGAGAAAAAAAAAACAATTATTACAATATGCAGGTATTAAAATCATATTTGAAAACTGTTTCAAAAAAACACAAAAGATTAAATGGTAATGATGAGAATTTTTCGGTAAAAGAGGTAGTTTACTAGGTATGTTTATTGAGTGAACATATTTGATATGACAATATAAGAAGTGCTTTTATTTAGGATTTCAAGTCATAAAATTTGGGTCCTTGAAGATATGGAACTTACACTGAAGGTCGAATGGTTAGAAAAACAATGTTATTAAACAAGCTGGACCCATATTTTTCACATCACTTGTATGATAGTTATGAAATTTAAATGGAAAGTATTGTGGAATAAAATTAACATCCTGTAAAAATACAAAGAAAAGGCCCTAAAAACACAGACTGAAAAATAGACTCAAGTTATCAAGCCATTTAATATATGCAAAATAATATTGCCCACCAAAGCTTGTTGCACTTTTTAGTGAATTAATGGAGAAGTGTTGAATGTTAAAAAGACTTTTAAATGAAGGTAGATGTGGGTTAAAAAAAGTAATAAAGTAAATGAATATATATGATCACATACAAAGTACATACAAGTATTTTATTTCAACTGCATTACACACATTAAACCAAATTCTGTAATAATTAAAATGGCCCACAGATAAGAGTGATGTAATATTTATACTAGCTACTGTATTAAAGAGGCAAATTAAAATCGCATATTAAAATTTCAAAAGGTCTCCGCATAAGTGCTGTAATGCTGAGGCTCTGACCAGAATGACTCACAGTTCATGAGAAGAAGTCATTACTTGTGAGTTGGAATTAATTGGAAGTTTTATAGTGAATGGAATTTGATGATTCACGTTTTAATATTTGATACCAGAGGGATCAAACTGAAGTTGAGTCTGTGCATATGAGCTTAAGCATCAGGGTGGAAGTGCTGCAGGGACCTTTGCAAACGTCCGTCATGTTTAGAGGTGATGACGTCACAGTGTACCATGTGACGCACCTGGAGTTGGTGTTTGGTTACATTGTATTGTATTGTATTGTATTGTATTGTCGCCGAACTGTATCAGATAAATGTGAAAATACTGAACAGACTAAGTGAACCCCAACCCCAAAGGTTTGTACGCCATTCATCTACTTTACTTTCCGTCATTTTTTTCTGTATTTAGATCATTAAAATGAATATGTTACTTAAATGAAATTAAAAAAAAAAAATCAACATCGCAACACACTGAATCGTTGGGGATGTTCAGGACTTTAAAATCACAGGAAAAGACAATAAAAGACGGCTTTAGAATGAAAAATATTCCGCGTGCTTCAACTGACACATTTTATTTAAATGGTCCATTAATTGAGATGAAACAGAATTTGACTATCGTCATCTGAGAGAAGGTTTTACAATAATTCGACTTGAAAGTGGTGTTAATGTTCCCGCCGCCAGGATCACCGTGCGCTCTCCAATTTGGCTCGCCGACCTCTGACGGAGATTCCATTTGACCGATTGCTTCCCTGGCACTTGGAATTACAGGACATCCTCGTCCGCAGCTTTTTTTTTTCCCACAGACCGAGTTTGTCTCAATTAACTTTGTCTTTTTTTATCTCCCACCTCCTCCGTCTCCGACACCGGCGCGGCCGGGAACGTTTGTACCTGTTGGACTGCTATCGCTTCAATCCTCGACGCCACTTTGAAGATTAGTCAGCGAGTCGCGGAGACGCTGGTGAAGGGCTGCGGCGGCTTTGAAGTTCTAAATGCGAACTTGTTTTCACCCTCATCGCGTCCTCCCCAAAGTTTCTGCTGGACTGATATTAGTTTGGAACGTAGCCCGACGCCAGAAGTTGGAAGCGTTACGGGCGTTCACATGTCATGGAGGAGATTCTGATCTTGAGTGGCAAATTCAGAGATGATTTATGGCAAATTTACTTCCTTTTCTCTCACCCTCTTTTACGGTTAGCCTCACCCCTGCTTCCCTTTGAGGACAGTGAGTCAGCAGTGAGACTCTGGATTCGAGTCCTTCCAGTTGGAAGTCAGGATTTTCAGAATCAGAATCAGAAACAACTTTATTGCCATGGTCAGTGTAGATCCCACCAAGTAGGAAAGTGCTTTAGATTAAAGTGCTGTCATAAATAAAATAAATATTAAAATAATAAAACTAATTAATAAAATAAAATGAAATAAACAGAAACAACTAATAAATAAATGAATAAATAACCCATAAAAAACGAGGCTGTTCACGAATTCAACAGTCTGAGGGCCGAGGGGAAGAAGCTGTTCCTGTGACGGGAGGTTCTGGTCTGGATGGACCTTAGCCTCCTGCCAGAGGGAAGAGGAACAAACAGTCCATATCCAGGGTGAGAAGGGTCGGCTCTGATCCCACCTGCACGTCTCTGGGTCCTGGAGACATACAGGTCCTGAAGAGGTGGTAGGATGCAACCCCTCACCTTCTCAGCAGAAGGTACGATGCGCTGCAGTCTGCTCTTGTCCCTGGAGGTGGTGCTGTTGTACCAGACGGTGATAGAGGAGGTGAGGATGGACATGGTCATAGTTTCCGTAGCTGCCTCAAGAAGAACATTCTCTCCTGATGAGGGACCTGATGGCTGGCTCCCATTTGTGGGCCTCAGAAACAGACTTAGATGCTAACGTTGGTTAAAAGTTTGTACTCAAAAGTCGTTTTAGTTTCTAGAATAACGTTGAAAAAAGAAGGACGTGATGACATGTTTGTGTCATTAGGATGGAATATCAACATCTGAACAGGAATAACAGCGAGCAACTTTGCAGATAATATTATGACGTATCGCTGATGATTGGTGAGATAAAAGTTTGTATTTATTTATATTTTTTCAGAAAGCCTGGACAGATTATTAGGCTTCAGGGGTTCGGGTCAAACTCTCCAAGGCAGAGGGATGAGGGCGCTCCATTGATGAGGAAGATGAACGCACCAAAGTGTCATCGTAGTATCTTCAGCGCTGTATAAATGTTGAGTTGAAAAGGGGCGATAGCACGATCAGACATCCCTTCCGTCTAGCTACAAGTTTTTTTGGTTTTTTTTCAAGACAGTTTCACAGGGTCCCATGTGGGGCATTTCCAAGTTGCCTTCATTGCCTTCTATTGTCACTGATATGGACCCATGTCAGGGGCCCCTTCAGCTTTGCCTACTGTGCTGCGATGCCACCGGTTGGATGGATGCTCTTTCACCTAAACTCATCTCAAACCTGATCTTCTTGTTGCATGAGTCAGACCTGAGACTGTCCAGAAACCAAAGAGACTCTCATGAATGGTATCAAATGTGGCATCCTCCCACTTCAGGCCTTGATGTGTGTGTTGAGAAATGGTCCCGTAACCTCAATGTTTTGGGGCCCGGAGCCTCATCATTTCTCCTCTTACTTGTGGATTGGTGGAAATAGTGAGAAAAGTGATAACGACATGACTCTTTGATACACTAAGCCGCCTATGACTCATTTAACAGTCGATCAGAGTAGACTATGTCGACTTGTTGTTGCGTGTGCGGGGAAATGAGATGCACGACTTATGTATGTGTGTGTGCGTGTGTTTAATCCCAGGATCATAAATGGGACTCACTGAAATAGAAAACACCATTTCTAAGAAGTTGAAGATGTGCAACTCTGACTCAATGTTTTCGTCTTTTCGCCATGGTTGACGTTCTTTCTTGGTCTCTGAGTCCAGAAGTTGACTGAGGGTCATAATGTCTGGGGCCTGTGTCTTTTTCTGTGACCTCTTGATGAGTCATCGCTTTTCTTTTGAGTCATGGTTTAAGCTCCTGAACTGGTCCCCCACTGCTCCATCTTGATGTTGTGGATGGTGGCTCCCACTGTGGTCCTCGAACTCCCCACTTTTCCAAGCAAAGTCGTCAGTACCTTCATTCCTCATTTGCTCCAGAAAATATTTGGGACCTAGAAATTCAAATTCATGATAATTTGACATTTAAAACTGCCAAACTTGTTTACTATTTCGGACTGTTGGTTTGAGACGTTGAAGTGAGATGTTTAGGATCGAATAAGTCAGGAGGAGGTGAAAAACGGCAGCGAGAGATGGTTCATGTTGAGGTTTGGATTCATATGCACTTGGCTTGGAGTCAACTTTTTTTCTGGGCTGGATTTGTGTGTCTTTGCATAAATAGTGCTGCTGCAGTGAAATTGATAGTCGGAGTAAATAAATTGGCGAGAGAAATATAATGCTCATAACTCCGGTAATGTAAATTCAGCTCTGTGTAATACACAACAGACTCACGGCCAAACCGTCTTGGACGTCTCACAGCTTCAACTGGCAGCTCTTTCCTAAAATTAATGAATCGCCAGTGACCTGGCGAATTGTGTTTGCTGGCGGTGCTAACGTGTGCAGCTGCAGCAGAGAGAGAGGGAGAGTGCGAACACGCCGTCGCTCTCTGCTACACCACCGGCAGAAATGTGTCCACGTGCGGCTGGGTGCAGGGTGACAGGCGTCGTCATCGCACGCTACAGAAGCGGCGCGCTGCAGCGCTACAGGGGAGGGCAGCTGCTGCCGAAGCTGACACGAAACAGAGCTGCAGATGGCGAAGCAACACCGGGGACTTTGCCAGACCAAACCTATCCACCCGAAAGAAAAGTTTGAATTTGACCGAGAGCAAAAAAACATGTGAATGTGTCACCTACAAAAGTGAAGAACAGCGTGTAAACTTATGCAGATGATATTCCTGTTTTCCCAGATAATGAATCCGCAAATGCAACCTGTGAGTTTTCAGGTCATTTAAATTCCGCTGAGCTGTTGGCAGCCCTTTGAAGCCAAAAAATTGCCTGTCTTCTTCTTACAATGCCGTCTGTTGAGCACAGCGGACCTCGGCGCCGAGCACACAAATAAGTAATAACTCAGTGCAAAACGTTAATTATCCAAGCTGGGAACAGGATGGAATGAAACGTCCGCTGGTCTGACGAAATATTCCGCTGGCAGCACGTGTGGAGCGCAGGTTTGGACTCGAGCTGAGAACACTTTCTGCTGCTTCTGCTGTTAGCGTGTTAATGGTGATGAGTGCGCGTGTACTGAGAACAGCCAGCGTGAGACGGACAGATGAGTCTCCACTCCTGAGGACTCTGTAATAAAAAGAGCTGAGCCAAAAGAGAAATGTCTTGGGGCTCACCAATTGCCATTGCTTTGGCCGATACTTTTGCCGATTTTTCCCAACAGGAAAACTACTAAATCACCCACAAAAGTCACTTTTTTTAGGCAATTTATGCAAAAATTCTAAATAACAATAAATAACAATAATACTAAACCATTGTAACATCTAAAGAAACAGAAACTGCTCCTCTTTTCATCGACTCCATGTCCAGGGAATGAGTATCTGGGGCCCAGGTGCTATTACCTGCTGACAGCTCAGGTCTTCTTCAACAAAACTCAGCTTCTCGTCCAAAACAATTAACTCCATTAGCATTGGTTTCACCTGTGGTTCGCGCCGGTTAGCATTTGTCCGTTAGCCTCTTGGTAGCACTCGAATTCAGAGAAGTGATGCAGTCATGTTTTGTACTGTAGTGAAAGAACGAAGAGTTTTCTCAGGGTCTCGACTGACATACTGTAAAGAGGGAAGCTCAGTCAACCAGGAGAGATTCAGAGGTACTGCCCCTCCAATAGAAGCCAGTTGAAGCGACTCTTGCATCTCGACACTTCCCTGGTGAAATTGACACACTGGAGAGAAGATCTCTCTGTTCTCCTTGGAACCCCTCAGTACTCTCCCGGAAGAGCAGGCGGAGAATTCAGCTGGGAGGAAACTCCTCTGTTCTTCGCTGGTGCCTGTGCAAATGATGTACCTTCATCTTCACATTCCAGATTTACACAAACAGACTTGTCAGTTTCTTTATTTGAACCTACACAGTCGTCACAGCTGAAAGAATCTCGACATTAAGTTGACTCATGTTGTCAGTGTTTTCCTTCCGTCTCCCAGTCACATGCACTTCTGGGGGTCGCCATGAATGAGTCGCCTTTTTTGCCGCAACATTTAGTGTCCCACTTTGCGGGTGTTCTGTAAGAACCTGTCTTTATTTTTTAGGTAAACGTTCGGCGTGACAGTGATTGACACACACATACACACTGATGTTGAAGAAGAAATTGAGTGAGGGAGGAGGGTCCATCTGCGACTCTGATGTCCCAGTCACAGCGTGGAAACACAGGGGCTGAACTGATCAGTAACGTCTCTTTTGGCATATTGGGCACGATGGCGTTTCCTCGTCCAGAACGTTCAACGGGGTAAACTAAGTGGCTGCAGTTTTGTGTTTCATTCTTGTTCAGTGATTTGCATTGTTGAATATATATATGACTGATATCCATAGATCCTTCCCATGCCGCAAAGACTGACCCAGTTACTGGAAGCTACATAATGGGATCACAGGTCTACATGAGCTAGACGTCAATAACATACAATGGAAAGCCAAAAGAGCAAAATTGGCTGTTCCAACACATACAAGAAGGTGTCACACTGTTGTCATTAAGTACCAGTCAGTTAGCTAGGGCGAGACCGTTCACCTCATGACATCATGACTTCCAAATCCTTTGCAGCCGCTGGGAATGTGCTCTGTTTAAATCTTTATTTGACCCACTAACACACCGGAATATTTGCCAGAGAAAAAGTATTCCATCCTTATTTAGGTCAAACTCACTCCCAGACAAAAAAGACCACCTCAACCATGGGAGAAATAAAACAAAAATGTCACCCACAGAATATTTATCGCAGAACGGGAGGTGTTGCTTAGAAATATGTGCAGTCACAAAACAACTGGAGAACAGAATATTAAGGATTCCAGTCCAGTGCTTCGATCTGGGAAACAGCTTAAGCACTGTCAAGTCATGCCTCATTCTGAAGAGTGCCATTCATCAGACCAAGCGGCAGAACTGCTGCCACTCTGGGGTCCCAGACCCGCCCAAAAATAGGATTCGACAAAGTTTACTCCGCATGAGTTCGGGTCTCACTGTGGGACAGCCTCTGCCCCAGTGCCCCCCCAGATTTGAGTTGTTTTCATGAGGGTCTCAGCACATCAAACTGGACAAGGAACATGGAGGAGAAGAACTGTGATCACACCGCGCATCATTGCTCTCCGTCCCCACATCCCCTGGTGTTCCTGTCACATTAGGGTTCCTCCCACACCAGTGTCACTCCGCACTGCCATTAAGGCTGCGGAAGCCTTCCCACCAGTTTTATTGGGAGTCGGTAATTGTCTTGTTAACTTAATTAAAAGCTAGAGTGGGATTTCCCGTGACTCTTCCTAACAAGACAGTGAAAGAGGGGAGTTTGTAAACGGCAGTGTCAGAGAGAAAGAGACGCCGGAACGCTGACTCGAAGGCGGAGCTGTTGGCAAGCGGAACTGGGGTGCAGTCATTTGCATTTCCTGTTTAAATGCACTCAGCCGAGCCAAGTTGTGATTGTCGCTGGTGCTGCTCGTGCCTCCGCCCTCATGCAGCCAAGTTACTCCTCAGATGAGTGGAGTATTGATGTCGTGGCCGGGCGAGGCCAGTGAAGGAGTGACCTTGCGTGGAAACGTTATGCCACACAATGCAAGAGTGTCAAACTCGATCACACAAGGGCCAACAAAACACACAAAACAAAATCGTCACTAACCCGATTATCATGATTTTCTGTGCTTGTCTTCCTTCACCAAGCACCTATTACACAAAATTCACTCTAACTGATGTACAAACATCCAACTGTGTCCGTCAAATTCCCCTCATTCCAAGTATATATTTTTTAAGTGACCTGATGGGCCAGATTTGGCCCCCAGGCCTCGAGTTTGACAGATGATGTGTGTGGGGTCCCAACAGATGGTGAAAATGACGGGCGACCTGTGATGTGTGAAGTGAGAAATGTCCTCAGAAGTTTGAGTTCGCACACACAGGTGATGTCTTTGGTCGAGGAAGGTTCAAAGGTTGTGTACTCAGATTTGTATTCCGGGTCACTAGTAGGAGGGTAACATGAGAACGTGTTGAACAGTCCAACCTGCTGAGGCCTGGTGAAATACATTATACAGCAAGACTAACTGAAGCTGACTGCCATTCCACGCTCGGCCAGGTGTTTGGGTTTAGATTTCTGGATGCAGCACCACGGAACGCTGTCAGCTAAGGCTATCAAGCGCTGACTACTAAACCATGTCTCAGTTTGTGAAACTCTGCAAGGAACGTACCCTGCATACGCACGTGTTTCTGCCATCAACTGAATAAATATTGGCTTCACACTGTAGCATAGCAATGCTAAATTCAAAATCGGAAAGTCAAATGGAAGTGCCCCAAAATGACATTTCTAGGATTCTCTTGAAATGGGGAATCGTGCCATATTTCATGCTAAAATGGAAGCATATGGAAATTTGTTCCCGTGTTTGGAGGTGTCAAGCGCGCCCAGACAGGGGCATCCTGTCGTGAAATTTCAGATGCCCCGGCAAACCATCCCTCATTTTGTTGCATGAAAGGTATCAACCTGAGATGGAGGTCAATTCTTGTTATTGTTGAGCTTAACTTTTCAAGTAATGCATTTCTTTTCAGTGCAAATATAGTATTTTCGGCATTGCCCTCATTGTCTTCTTGTTGTGAATGTGGAATATTTCTGAATTCAACAGTATATGAATGATGCATGATTACAACCCGATGGTGTATTCGCCTTCGTTGCCCACAAAAACGCTGAATTTTCTACCATCGTGTGGAAGAACCAGGTTTGTTCTTGAGTGGTTGTGCTCTGCTCCAAATGGCGTGTCAGTCCTCCAAGCGTGTTCTGGATACAGTGAAGTTGTCTTGAATCATTTAGTCCTTGCAGTGGGATTGTTTGCTAACATCTTGCCCGCGCAGGTGTGGGGTTCCAGAGTAAATCGGGTGTTTAAAAAAACAACAGATTTGCATATTGATGTCCTTATGGGGCCTTTGTGCACATTTAATTTTAGAACTGAAAGTGCCCCTCTGAAGAAGTGCCACGTGTTCAGTAAAAACGCTGCCTACTTTCCGCTGGACGAGCCAGAGATCCATCAGAACAGGGAACGCTTTGCACAAAGGAAATATTTACTGGATTCTGCTGTCGACACGCTCAGCTTGTTTCTTTTTTAATGTTAGCAATTAGTTAATAGCTGCTCTGGAACATATAGCTTCAACACTCGATAGGTGTTCCTGATGGCTGATTCATGGAGGCAACGTTTTACAGCAGGTGGAGTCCAATCTCATTACGCCGCTTTTCTGACGGAAATAAAAAACCTATTTTCTCAAAGCACTTTCTTCAGCCACAGGAGGGTTTGGATGAAGGAGCCTGTGATTAAAGTAAATAGCATTGGTTGCGCATCCTGTGAAATATATGGTGTAATGTAGTGATGTCCCAGTGTAAAAGAGGTCGCCGGGTTTGCTCAAGTCTTTATAGAGTTATGAGCAAGTGTGGAGCGGGTGCTCCCCTGGGTTTACTGGTCGATAAGCATGTTTTATTTGTGTTTAAATGTGTTACCACACATCAAAACTTTCATCATTTTCTTTCCGATTTTTGCAATTGATACGTTGGAAGCACTATTTCCTGTGTTTTAAAGGGGCAGGGGGGAAAATGATTCTTTGACGCATCACGATTCACATGGTTAATATTGTCGGGGATCTTTTTTGGACCACTCATAATGCAGTATGTCCAACCCAGAGGTTGGAATTAGGTCAGAAAATGTGAGGTCTCTGGGAACACTTGCTGGGCCTCTTTGCCTCAGCTGCCCCTGTGAACCAAGCTTTGCTGTCGGGTAGGTGGATACTCAATAACGGGAAGGCACGTCCAAGCCTAAGCCTTACCCCAAATGTATCTGGAGAACCACATTCCTGACGCCACATCCCCCTCTCCTCCAGTTTTCACTTCATTCTTCGCTCCCTAAGATCCTTCCGAGAATAATCTGAGGTGATGAACGACATTTCCGTTGCGAGTAAATGAGGTTTGAACTTTTGATCTGTCCCAGATTGTTCCACTCAAGACAGGAAATAAGAGACGGATCCAACAGTGATTTTGCTTCCATCTTTGCACTGCAACATTTCACACTGGAGGAATGACACATTTTTCATCCTCTGGCAAAGTATGTGGCTCCTCTCGATTTTTATCCCAAAACACGATACGCTAATGTGCTCATAAGCCCTCTTATTGTATTTGAGAAACAGATGTTATTTGTCTTCAACATCCCATTACAGCAGTGAATAGGAACGTCCCAGGGCACCGCGCGAGAGAGATCTTCCAAATATCTTGTCGAGCTGCGATCCGTGGAGAGGAGGCTTTCAAAACAATCACACCGAGTAGGTTTTAAACACGAAACACCCGGTGTTATCCTCTGCAATCAAATTGGATTAAGAGCAGACATGGACTGATCTGTTCCTCACTCGACAGCTCGCTGTGTTTGACCAGATTAGTTTCAACCCGGTGCCGCTGTATATTCTCATGGAATGAAATGAAATCATGTCATGGCAGCTCGAGCAGCCCGGTGTCCATCACAAACAGCACACTCCCCGCGGACAACAACAAATTCCGCTCGTATATCACCACGCTGGAGTTCCTACTCCAGCATATTACCAATTTCCCTGCTGCAGGTGAAGGATGGCCAGCTGAGAAATTGCTTCATTTGCATTTTAGCTAATTGTCTCGGAGCTGCGGGCCTTGAAACGAGTCAATGAATTTCCAGAGTTCAGCAGGAGAAAGTAACTGAGCAGCCCCGAGCGGCTTTCGGCAGTAGAATGAGGTTTGTTGTGAGTCAGCAGAGTCACTTTGACTTAGTTTGCCATTTTAAACCTCATAATTTCAGTTGGACAACCATGTTTGGTGGAAAGATTTGGAACCGGTTAATAACCCTTACACCATCTCCCACTGACGGTGGCTAACCACTTGCAGTCAATCCTGAATCACTCCATGGAATTCATTTTGCCGATCCAAATCGCCCCACGTTGGGCGCCAATTCCACTGCAAAGTTTGGTTTGGCACTCACTCAGCCGTGTGAAGGTGTCAGCTCTGCTGCACGTGGATCAACATTCCCGTCCAAATTCAAGCATTTTATTGCGGCCGAACCTGGAGTTCTGCTGCCACACTCCTGAATGATTTTGTGAGGGCTCTCAGGACGGAGCAGGACGTTCCCTTTTATACCAACACATCCTCTGCTGGTGTATTTCCAGGAGGGGAGCACACTGTCCCATTACTTGACTGGCTGAGTGGCAGGGTGAATATTTTTCTCTTCCACAGACACCCTTATTTGGTACAGCGACGTAATTCCCCAGCAGTCGAAGCTAGATGTGAATCCATTACAGTGAACAGCACAAGCCGGGGAGTCGGTGCAACACAACAAACCGAGGGGACTGAGGACACACTCTTGCAGAACAGAGCTGGAGGGCATAGTCCTAAAACAATGGCCTCCAGGAGGAGTAACTCGAGTCATAATGTCAGAACCACTCACTGCTTTATACTGGACTATTTACTTTTGAGGGTCACTGAGATGAAGAAATCAACAGATTTACTGTCGTATTAAAAACATATGAAGCACTTTGGTTCGCGGTTCTCGCAGCTATGATGGAGTAGCAATGAACTTTGCCGTTTTAAAGGTGAGTGTGATTGGTATGGATCCGTCTATGGAGCGGTCTGATTTATGGCCACTTCCCAACGGAGGGGGCAACCTGCAGGATTTATACACTCCACTCCAACAATGTATGTTTCCTGCTCTCAGCCACTCAGCTCTGATTGTTACGCCGCAGCTTGACGGACTGAGAAAGCTACTCGGTGTAACAGAACACGGACAGGTACCCTGATGCGCCTCCTCCAGTCTTGCTCCTGCCATGTTCAGCAGAGACGCTGTAATTGCTTTGTGGATTCCTTCCATTTATATCTTGTCTTAAAATGTGTCTCTCTGCCTGTGAAAGGATTGTAAATCAATGCCTCTATTTGTATTGTGAGCTGCAGAGCTCTGCGGTGGAGCAACCAGCCGTAAATATGAGCTCTGCTGCGACGGGGGGGGGGAGCAGTCGGTCAGAGGCCGAGTCCGTCCTTCACTGTAAAAATAAATGGGATTTTATCTCGTCTGAAAAGATACAGGCAGATGGCCCTGCCACGAAAATGCACTCTGAAAGAGGATAATATGTTTGAGATTTGTCCAAATAAAATTCTCATGCCATTGTTGGAGCAAACTTTGCCTCATGAAGGACGTAATTTAAAAAATTAAATCGTAGACCACTCAGTGTTTTAGAATTTGAACCAGGCAGGAGAATCAGAAGAACTGCGGATGGAAAGGAGGCAGTCAAATAGTTTTCAAAGTATTTAGTACTGTACATTAGGGCAATATGTCCAGTGAGACCAGTCTGTTCTGGACATTCATTTCTGTCACCAGCTGCACTGTAAGAACAAAATGTGATTTGAGATTGCTAAACTCAAATGGAAATACAAGGAGGGTGTGTGGTAAAGATGGAGGAGACAGGAAGACACGGGAGGAAAGAGTGTAGCCAATCGGGACTGTAACAATCTGCCATCCTCAGGTTCAGAATGCGCAAAGAAAGCCTATTAAAACAGCCTTTTCAAACAGTATGTCCTATCACTTTGTGTCTCCTTTGGTGGTGTCTCAGTTTACGATCTTGGCGACTTGGATATTGTTTTTGTCGGTTGCTAGCTGGTGTGTGAGCAGAGCAAGTTTTCCATGGCTTTTCTGATGGATCAACATGTTTCATCTGTGTTTGCATTGAAGTGGTGGGTCGACCATAATGGTCTTGTCGCCGTCGGTGACCAACACCAACCCACAGCTTCCTCCAGTTGAGACATTGTCTTCACCCACAACTGCGTACAAGAGTGAGTCACACATTCACATGACTTCAGCTCTGCCCAAAGTGGTTTTCTAGTTCTTTTTCGCTGTTATTTTTCTGTGGGTCCTGAATATTGCCCTGCAATAACCGATGGTAGCCTGAATGTTTTTGTGTCTGGAATGTTTTGGCTCATTTCCTAATATTACTAGCACCTGTTCAAAGCCAGAAAACTCATTCTCACTCACACCAACATGGACACGGTCAGGATTTGTGGCTAACCCCATCTAGATTTGGTGTGAGTCGGTGGTCAGGAGTGAGAATATGGTGCTTGTGAACATCAGATTTTCCAGACATATTGCTTGAAAAAGCTTTCATTTCTTTAGTCATCTTCAAACTTAACCCAATAGACCCTTATTGCGACAGGCTGCATTTGTAATAGGGCTGTAAGAAAACATCGATACACTCAAACATCACGATACTTGATTCAATATTGTGTCTATATTTTTGCTCATATCCCGTATTGTGTTGATATTTTAAGTTGCCTATGTCGACATGTAATAACAAAGATACTTGGATAAACTGATGCATTTGTAGCGTGTTGCATGTTTTTTTGTGGAGTTATTTTGTCGATTCAGGGAGCGATGCATTCCTCTGTTGGACTGCAAAATTGAACTGAACGTCTAACTGAACTGACGTCATAACAATAACCTTGTTTTCATGCACATGATATTGTACTGCTTTTTGTGATTTTCCCTCCAAAATGATTCTTCTTGCAATATAGCCTTGCTAAACTTACCATATCACGATATATCGCAATGCGTCATATCACCACGTCTGTATCGGGACACTTATCGCATCTCAAAACACCCGCCAATAAACAGCCCTAATTTGTAACAACGGCACCAGCAGATATGGAGCCTGATGTAGTTGCGTTTCACAAGCAGACAGTGGGCAACTGTAATATGACCAATGTTTATGGGCGTCTAAATAGTGATACTGCTGACTGTGTTTGCCATCCTCCAGCAGAACGCACTGGACCCAGTGCTTTGCCTCGGCGGGTCCCGGGACATGGTTGAAAAAAAGAGCAGAGGTTCGCGGCATCTGCCATGAATGATGATGATGCCCTGCTTATGAGATTCTCACCAACAGATACAAAAAAAACAAAAAAAAACAGGTGAATTCATAATACACAAAGCAGATAAGTGAATTTACCCTCATCCCAAGCTTTAGGTCACACTGTATATAAATGCATATAATGTATATAAAGGGTTTAGTCATCCATGGATTGTCTTGTCATTTCGCCCAACTTGTTTGAAAGATTGGATGGTTATATGTTTGTCAAACTGATCTTCCAGTTGCCCCGCCCCGTCTCCTCTGCACAGTTCTGGAGGGGCGTCGCTGCCTTTAATTCGAAGACATTTTTGCCAGCATTCAGGATCTGTTTCTGAGATGGCTGCGGTGTGTTTGTGTTCATATGGAATTTATATTCGCGTGAACTCGCCACTCCGTGACCCCTCCCTGCCAGATGTGATTTATTACTGTAATATGTGACGATCACATGAGTCTCCTTGCCGAGAAACAACGATTCAATCAGAACAGATGATGGTTCCACTCGCCACATTTATCTCCACATTGTTTCCCTCCGTGACCCTCACAGGACGAGGACCTTAATGGAGGCTGTAAATAAACTAAAGCGCAAACTCAGCTGGAACACAGCACTGATGGAATAAATTAGCGCCGTGCTCTTGAGAATCCAACAGTGACATGAAATATAACAGTCCGGATTGGGAAACTGACTCCCTGACCATCGCTCACCTCTGATTTATCTCGGCACTCCTAACACTCCTTCACGGATTTGTCAGTTTCTCCGGGGCCCTGTCCCGTGACCATCAATATGGGGAGGGTGTCAGATTGGGTTTAAACCGCCATTAGCTTGCTCGTTTCTGTTAGCATGTGAGTGCGCGGCATTAATTGTCTGTGGCGGATGTTGATAAACGCCACTCGAAAGGCGCTGCGCTCGCACGGCGAGGGTAAACGCAGCTCGCCGTCACTCATCCGTGGGAGCGTCAAGCGAATGGCTTGGGACTGCTGGCTGATGTGAAGCTAAGAGCAGTCGCTGCCCGGTGCGAGCGAACAAACAGACTGCAGAAGGTGATGAGCTCAGGTGTGACACATGCCTGACGGGGGAAGCTGTCCTCGGTAAATCACTCTTGAATTTTCCACTTGACTGAATTTTGCCTTATAAATTTTGCAGTTTGTCTTTTGCCGATGCTTCTTTCCTTGCACCGGTCTTCTTCGTCTCTGGCCCTTTGAGCTAACACAGCTTGTTCATTTTACAATTTACTTAAGAGTAATTCCAACCTTTTGATCGTGCTTTTCCAACACATTAGTTGCCAGAACATTATGACCACTTGCCTAATATGGCGAGGTTAAACTGCAACAGTTTACCGATCCACACTCACCAGCCACTTGATCAGGTGCACATTTCTGGCACTGTATTTTGCTTCCGACACTGCCTCACTTCTTGAGAATTGAAGAAGAATTGGAAGATTCCTCTAGAGATTGAACACGACTGCACATCCTAGATGGGAATCTCTCACTCATTCCACCAAATCCTGTGTTGATGTGGTGACTGTACTGTTCATTCTCAACCTCATGATACAAGGCAGGATAGGTCCATGTTCCAAATTCTGACCCTACTTTCTAAGTGTTGCAGCAGAAGTCTAGATCAGATCAGGCAACTTGATTCAAAATTCCTAGTGTCCAATTATGGTGTGCAAATGTAACCCTCAGTTTCTGATCTTTTCTGACCCATACTGTTGTTATCAGTCTGTTGAATGGCATTTTCTTAGTGCACCCATCCATGTGAGCAGTTGGACTCAAACTGTGCCTCCTATTTGGTGCAGCAGCCCATCAGTCCCTCCAGGAGATGGCAATGTTACGCAGCTATATAAGCCAGTTCCAACCAACTGCATTATCTACAATCACCTTGACTTTCCCGCCAATTCCACCAATAACCTTGCCGTCCTTTGCCGCCCCTCTACTTGGCTTGTGTGGCATCATATTCCCTCCCTCCTTGTTCAGTCATGTGCAACACCAAGCGCTCACATTTGCCCACAAATATTGCCGCCAATTTTTTTTTTTTTTTTAATTCCTGTGATTGAACTGTAGAATAGAACAATAGAATAGATAGAGATAAGTAAAAAGCGGAACTGACTAGTGCAGCGTCACCCGAACACTATATGGAGCAGACGTGAACAAACACGGCTGACCACCAGACCCATCTCTCTCCAGGCTTTTTCTGACTCTATACATCCTGACCCTGAATAAAACAGATCAGCAGCTACTGTTTTCATTGGCTGGATTAATGAACAACTCCGCTCACACACACAAACACTCCCCACCTTTACCTCTCAGACTCCGCCCATCCAAACCTCCGTCAGGCTCCGCCCTTGTGAGCAGCTCCGTAACAAAACAACCAGCGCTCACTACACGCTGTCAACCTGGAAACTACTCACGGAACATCACCATAGAAAAGATGGACTTATTTTATCATCTTTCTTTCAGCATGTATATTTATGTGAAAATACTCATTTGCAAATAATGCATATTTCATTAAAATCATTGCAGCCTGGAGCTTTTTTAAGGCTAAAAACTGACAGTATTTTTCATCATGCTGTTCCAGAACCATAAATGATCATGATTTTCACTGAATGTATTTATTTATTTATTATAATCTGCCCCACAATTAGGCATTATTGGCCTCAAACTCCTGGAGGGACTGACCCATGACCCCACCCTCAAAGATCAAGCCTCTCAAAGAGATGAAAGCCAGCAGAGAAGTCCTCCATGATCTGTCAGTGTTGGCAGGTGTTGATGTAACTTAAAGGGTTGGTAAGAGCATCCTGGCCCTGAGGTGCTGAAAAGGCCGCATCATGTGTCTTATCTGGCAGGAACGCTGCTGTAGCTTATCGGCCTCTGTCTTGTGAGTCTCAGTTGCCTTTGGATCATTACATGCCAGTCTGTCCATTTACAGGTCCCTCTCATTGGTTGATTAACGTGTATTTGTGTCGCCAGGCAACTCGACAAGTGCCCGAAATGCGTTAATCATCAGGTGATTATTCACTGACTTTGAGCAAGCATTATATGGACGGAACGTTGTCCGGCCTCAGAAATCCGGTCTCTTAAAATACGACCCTGAAACCACGGTATTGTACTGCATAACTCCTTGGGAGCTCGAGTCTTTTTATTCTGATGCAGGGCTTCAGAAATGAGTTTTCAGAGCGTAACACAAAGAAGGGTTTGCATTGTGGTGGACAGAGGAACAGATGGGGAGAAGGATTGTGTCTGTGAAAACTCCACTGCAGAAGTGGTGAGGGACTCAAAGGTGTCCGTGGGTTCCATTCACACTGCTGTTATGCAACCCGTGGAGTGTAGTACAGTGGAGTGTTGGCGTGTCATGAGAAGTGCAGGCTTATGTCATGTGTAATTGTTCTCTTTATTTCATCAAAAGAACAGTTGCGTGGAGCACTTTGCTTCTCTACCAATGAAGCTGTAACGTGCTAAAACGTAGCGGCACAATGTTGAGTGGAAGGGATGGAAAAATGAAGTCACAGAGGAGGTTGAAGTTGTGCGAGCAAATGTGTGTATGCGTGTGCTCCGGTGTGACATTCTGACAACATCGACGTTACCGTGGTTACTAATCCTATTTGGTGAGGATTGGATCCATTATTCAGCTTCTTCGTCTTGAAGCAGAATAGTCTTTTATCATCCGATGTCAGGGACAGAAGAGGAAGCAACCAGAAACACTGTGTTTTCTTTGCAATGTTTGTGCAGTACTTAACGCTGTTTAATCCATTTGGAAACAAAAACGGCAGAGAAAGCCTGATTTATTTATGCGCCAGCCATGTGAATAAAAAGAAGGCCAATGCCAGACTCTATTTACACTCTCAAATGCAAGGTGGCGGCTGATTGAATCACCGACAAGCTGAGTTACATGTCACATTTGTTGTTCGTAAGAAGACGCGTTGTTTATGTGCCGCTCATAAGTCAAACTCAGAGAAACATGAAATCATCTTTCACCGTGTTTGATAGAACAACAGTTCTGCAGCGTAAAATACACTGTAATGCTTTGTTTTGTTGTCACATCTGATGAAAACATCCTGCCCTGAAAAACACTTCTTTATTTGACACTAAACACACAACAACAGCTCCATAACTATTTTTATTATCGACCCTATCGCCTTGTAGCTCATTTACACAACCTCACTGTCTGATAGCTGCATTTCACTTCCCAAATATTCACCTCACACCTGGTCTGTCGCATCAAATAAATGCCTTAGCCATCAACCTTTCGCCCTTTTTAATGTAACTTTAAAAGTACCTGCACAGGCAGGCTGTGCATTTCAAACTTAGGCCTTCAGCGTTGTCCTACTCAGTTTAGACTTCAAAATACGCCTAAAACAATAACTATTTTCCAGCACATTTATAAATAAAGTCCACAAAGAATAGGCGAGCTGTAACGTGATAGTACTCTCAATTACAAAATTGCACTTTCATATCAGATAGACACCAACAGGACAGTGTCACAACCGCAAAGCTCCGCCAGTCTCCTCTGTCATTAACATATTAAAAAAAAAATATGTAAAATGTTTGCACTCACCAAGGGGGTTGGTCTTGCTGCGGCACTCTGGAGTAGTGTGGCAAAAACAGGCGCATGAAACGTGTAGGATTTCATATGTCTGAAGCTGGTTTGCCTGTAGAAACCCATATGTCTTGTGAGAAAAAACTAAGGCTGGAAGTTGGTGTTTCTTTGACATGACATGTGAGTATCTACTCGTGGGAGATGTACAGGTCACATGACAGGGTTTCTTCCCGTATTAGTTGAAACTGTGGCAGTTTCAGAAAAACGGAACGCAGCCATCGAGAGGCGGTAGAGGAACAACGAAGAATTGATGACAGTAAAAACGCTAGTTTTACATCATGACAAGTAAATCTGTCTCCGTTCTTCAGCTGTCCTCATGCGGTCCGTCTCTTCATATGTCCGACCTGAGTTCCATGGACTTCAGTCCTTGCAATGTTTCCTTTGGTATTTTTTGGGGAGTCAAACGGCCAAAACTGTCATGTTCGTGTCCACCTCCATGAAGTGTTATGTGTTAGCAGTTCGTTTCAATGTTCGATTTAATACATTTGATCAAATTTTTGCTCTTATTTTAGCTTTGGCTGCAATGATACCGAGGGATGGACTGGCAACCTGTTGCCCATCTCTTGCCCCTAGTCCTTGGCATATGCTCCACCCTTGTGCGATCTTTTGCAGGGAACCTTGAAAAGAAATCTGTTTACTTTGTTCAACCGCTCTCACATCTCCCTCCATCTGTCTCCCAGGAAGGAAACTGGAGGAGAATGACTGGTAAAATCCAGACCAGCAACGTGACCAACAAGAATGACCCCCGCTCCCTCAACTCCAGAGTCTTCATTGGCAACCTCAACACAGCCATCGTCAAGAAGACAGACATCGAGGTCATCTTCGCCAAGTACGGCAAGATCGTGGGATGCTCCGTTCACAAAGGCTACGCCTTCGTACAGTACGTGAACGAGAGAAACGCCCGGGCCGCGGTGGCGGGAGAAAATGCTCGAATCATCGCTGGACAGCCCCTCGGTGAGTCTGCTTTGCTGTGACTTGCAGCTTTGTAATTGAGCATCCCAGCTGGAACACTGGGCCAGAAGAAATCTGTCTTGGAGCACGGTGTTTCGTTAAAGTTAGATCTTTGCGGGAGCAGAGCATCGCCTCCCCCGGTGCAGACGGCGCTCCGAGCAATTCTCTGATTTCTTAGCTTCAGACCTCCCTCCGCGCCAGATATTCTGTTTGTGGTCTTGCTGTTTTGGCAGGAAAAAAAAAATACCTGCAGCCTCCTGATCCAGCTGCGACTGTAAGCACAGTTTGATTTGTAACATTCACCTTGAGAAGAGAAATTTCATGAGCAGACGTGAGCGAAGTAGAAAGTGTCAGGCGGAAGCAGATGCTGCGCTGCGATCGATTTGCTGTGGATTGTTTTGGAGGATGCTGATTTTGTTTCGCTCACTTATGTATTCCTCTACTGTTTGCAGCAAGAAAACAGTGTTCAGGTGGATTTTTATTTGTTTTGCTGAACAATATGGTTGACATTCTCTCTCTGGTGGGTCAAGTTTCAGTACCGTACCAGTTTATTGGTGGTCCAGTTGCTATGTTTTGGGAGAACAGGGTCATTTCTTTGCTATATATATATATATATATATATAGACACACATATATATGACAAAAAGTCATATCACGATCAAAGAGGATGTTTTTAGACTTCTTCATCGGTTTACTGTGCTGCACAATTGACAAGGAAGTTAAAAAAGCTCTGTGGACTTAGCATCAGTGAAGCAGGAATGAGTCGTGCTGTCACTGTCCAGAACACAAATGAACCCTGTGACGCCTGGACCATGGAAGGAAGTCGACAGAGAGCTGCAGTTCTGTTAAAATGAGGTCTTTATCGGTCCATCGTGCTTAAACGGTCTTATTTGAATAACAATATGAACATGAGATCTAAAATCATGCGTTCAGTGTCACTCCTGAGTTCTGGTTATTATCGTCGGTGCCGCCGACCGCAGCTGCTTCCTGAGGAGACAGACACTTGGTTCCATCGCTGTGAAAACAAGCTCAGTAGCAGATCTGACCTGGGTGACATCATTCAAAGCAAATCCATTTCCTCTGACAACAACAATAGTTAGCGCCATGCGAACCCTCAACATAGCTGTTAGCTCATAGGTGTCCACTGTCACTGATCCAACACCTTTTCATCATTAGACCATGATGTCCAAGGGGTTCGGTCGTCCTCATGTCTGCAAATGAAACAAAGCCTTATGAAGCGCTTTTACCATCCGTCACTGCTCAAACACAGCGACGGTGGCACAGCTCCGTGAACGCACAGCACCGCAGTAGGACTTCACATTTGGGAACCAATAAGAGGAGCCAAAATTTCTCAACAATTCCAGAAAAAATCTTTTGCTCTCCTTAGCTTTCTTCTCTCTCTCCTGAACCTCATGAAGTCCACCTCCATGTCTCCTTGTCTCGCTCGCTGCGGTTTCCCTCACCACCTTAGCTGCACATTCACAAACCCCTGGAAGCTTTTCCTGACCACCCAGGACCTCTGTTACGGGCTCATGCAAACTTCCACGTTTGGAACTTCAAGCCAATTCATTTGGAGTCTGAAATGAATTGGCTCCAAACTACAGGATGCTTGGAATTCACTTCATACTTCAGTTCAGAGACATTCCTCGCAGCCAAGTAAACTTAAAGTTTATGTAACCTAATGTCTTGGCATACTTACTTAACTTCTAAAAGTAAAGGCAGATTTTGCGCCTTTTCATTACTTGGATGAAGTCAACCATTTTGTATTTGCAATTGTCAATAGAAAGTGTTTGCTGCAATGGAAGCAATTTGTACAGCAAGTCCATCGTATTAACAGTCCCATATGGAAATTCATTCAGAAATACAAAATTGCCAGCAGGACTTCTGTTCCATTTTTGCAGCCTCTGTTCTAATTCAACTCAAATTCATGGGATTTAATTGGAATTTGCCAGACATTCTCTAATTAATTTTGGACGAAACGCTGTTATCTTCTCCCTGAACTACTGGCGACGCTTGTTGAAATGAAGAACAAAAGAGTGGAATCTCAGCAGAGAGAGCTTTGTTTAGTTGTGAAGTTGTGAATCTCAGATCGAACAAAAATATACTTCCATAAAAGAAGCCCATCCTCATTCCCATGGCGTAATATATTGACGTTGAGAAAGTGGACTTTTGTGTCCTGTACCGACGGTGAAGTCAACGCACAGGTGTTTCAGTGGAGTACGTCATTACACATCTACACATCATTCATTTACATGACTCGCTGCCCACGGCGTCAGGATATGCCGCGGAGGGCGGGACATGTGCTTCGGTTGAAAACCTAATGCGTCAATTTGGAACGCTGAAAGCTGCCTTCGGCGTCAGTACAAGACGCAAAAGTCTGTGCTCCAAAAAGTCCCAAGCCGTGGGAGCGAGGGTGGGTTGCTCTGATTCCATCACTACGGTGATAATATTTTATTTGTGCCTCATTTCCGATAAAGAATTCCTTTCAAATATATTCACGTCAAATGAAGCAGAGAGACTCTCACTGCGGCGCTCTGAGTCATGTGACTGGAACTCAGGAGCAGCACACTTAATTGACAATTACAGACGCTCTCAGACTCGTCCTCCCAAGCTGATGCTTTCTTTATTAACACGGCGGCCGCAGGAATCAGCCGCGTAATCGCTCCGAGTTGAAGAATGACCTCCGTGGAGGGTCCCTCCCACTTTCCAAAAACATTTCATTACAGCCTTATTATCTGCAGCAGATAGCGGGACCCTGACCCAGAGACGGCGATGATAACGCGGCAGGAGATGAAGGACAGGAAGTGACTCGGAGCATCAGTCATCACACTTGTGGGTCCAAGTGTTTTCATTAAGAGTATTTGTATTCAGACCCTTCGCTGGCGTCATTCTCTTATCGTTGACCGGCGGGTTGCCAGGCCACAAGTATTCCCAACCCATATTGGCTGGCATGCGTTCCTCTTGGTCAACAGGGATGTGGGCCACGTCTGGCCCATGTGGGCTCTTCTGAAATCTTGAGAGGAATTATTAACGGGCAGGAAGCCAACAGAAGAAGCTATTACTGGAGTCACGCCGTCTGTTGAACCGCTGAGTTTTAGAGGCGGAAAGATTTGATGAGTGGATTTTTATTGAGCCGTTGTCTGAGCCTTGTTTTTTTTTTAAGATTGTTTGATGGCGACATAAGGACTGCACAGATTTTGAAACTACATTTTAAGTGGCACTGAACTTAGTGTCTTGTTTAGCTTCCGCTTGCTCTGCAGTTGCACGTTCTGAGCAGTATCCCAAGATGGCCGATTCTTCTCAAAAAGTTTTTTTTTTTTCTTATCATTGCAGTTCCAGTTTGGATGAGCCAGACTTGTGTTTCTTGTGGATTCTTTCACTCATCTTTCCTTTTTTCTTTTAAAGATTATCAATGTTTCCAGTAGGTCTCTGGCTCTTCTCTGAGCGTGTGCAGAAGAACGTGGTCAGTGGTGAAGATGAGGGCTAGCTGTTAGCACTTAGCAAGTTTTTGGAGGGACACAGAGGAGTGCGAATTCCCAGTCATAATCGGGCTCATACGCTTGCTACCTTGTGATGGCACTAGGTTTAAACTTCATTTCTATGAGTTTGTAACAAATGTTTCGGCCCCGTGGATGAAAATCTGACTTTGAAACGGACCTTCTGAATTCCTCAGAAGAGTTACTTGAAGAGTTGAACGTACAGCCGAGCCCGAGAAAGTGGCATACACATGTTTTGTGTGGGTGAGTTCCTTTGTAAACAGTTGTTTTAGTTGCAAAAAAATGTATTCACTCATGTCACTCATTTTTTTTTCATCGGCTTCCATCATTGAGTGTTCCCTGTGTAGGGGGACTTGATCTTGCCCTCATTATTGCCGTGTTTTTTTTCCTCTATAAATAGATCTCTCTGTAGTTATTTCTGAAGATTGAAGGGCAAAAAGTTAGCAAAGGTCATTGGTTGGTACTAAAGTGACGTGGAAGCTCAATGGTTCCCAGCATACTTCCATGGACAGGACCAACATGAGGGTGAAAAGCGTCTTGCTGAGGTAACGTCTAAAATACACTGTAAGATTTTCACTTGGAGCGCCACAAGTCGACATGCAAGTGGACAGTTGTGACCTGGTTTCTGAAGGCGAGATGATCCACCACCCACATGAGAAGAAGCATGTTGTTTGGGGCCAGCGGTGGGTTTGAAAAGCCTCAGGCGTCGGCCACTAGAAAAGGAGGTCAGTGGAATAATCGCATCGCGCTGCGACTGTCGCGCCGCTCTTCCTCCCGCCGCTCGCTGGTGATGACTAATCTCAGTGATACCGTGTCAGAGGTTGCCGCCTGCCGCCGCCACACATGATGAGACTGTCACTCTGGATGCGCGTGTGAGGCGGAGATGAAACGCTGACAAACAAATGAAGGAATTCTATAACAACACAGCTGGCATCACCTTCCTGGCAGCGGAATCAGACGGATGCGACATTAGCCGATCGAGTCTGAAAGAGAGTTCATCATCAGCCGCTCACGGACGTCTTCTTTGTGTAGCAGCATCCCGACGTTCCTCTCTCACCACTCCACAAAATGGCGAGTATCGAGTGCAGACATCCAAATCAATCATCACCATTCAAACGGCTGAAAGATTCAAAGGGGTAAAGACGGAACGTGCTGGTTGTGAAAGACGGGCGCAGTGATCTCATCGACTGGAATTAGCCTTAATGCTCGGCTGAGTGGATATTTCATTTTCCAGTGTGAAGTAAATTACAGATAAATGCCGATAGCTTCGCTCACTCACTTTGGACTTCATTAGATTTTACTCCTTCTGTTTCCATGGAGACGGAGGCGCTCACATACACAAACACAGCTGACACAATTCAAATAAAGTGTCGTTGTAGGATTCTCAAAACCAGATCTGTCTTGGAGCCAGTTTTCATCGCAGCCTTGGGAGTGGAACTTGTTCATCTTCATTTCACCGTCAGCTTCCGGAGTTGTTAATTCTTTGAATCTGTTGCCGAGAATCACCACATGATTATCACTGCCTCTTAATTAAATACTTTTCGACCAGAGCACTCGCTCCCTGGACCCCTCACTCGCTCACAAGATCAACCACAGACTCAACCCGTCGCACACCTGTCGCTCAACACAGCTGCACCTGTCAACCCTCAGCCTGGCATGAACGCTTCCTTCATGTTCTACCACTTATTCCCTTCTGTAGGTCGCGTGGGGGGTGGAACCAAGCATGCTACTTTAGGCGAAAGAGGTGGGGGACACCCTGAACAGGTCGCCTTTTGGACTGTGGGAGGAAACAGGACTGAACCCCTGGCGAGTTAAAGACAAGAGAGAACGCACTCGGTACAGAGAAGTCTGAGCTAAGACCCTGCAGTCTCCTGCTGTGAGGTAGTAGCACTAACCACTACTCCACCGTGTGCCCCATGGATGGATTTTGGGGTCCCACATTGATACATACCTTGATACATGGGTCACCAGTGTCAGACTAGAAACGCACTGCAAGAGCGCAGACGTCTGCCAAGGAGCTCATTTCATGCGACTTTATAAAAAGCCTGCGCACATTCAAATCAATAAAACAGCTTCCATGACTGTAGAATGCTGTTGTCACTGTCCTCGCACACCAGTTTCACAATTTCTCGAAATCTTCTAATCTAGCAACCTAAAACAATGGCTGAAAACACGTTTCTTACCCCTACATCAACGTTGTCAGTGTTTGGATTGTGGTCCAGTTGTATGCTCTGCTCTATAAACTCTGATTTCTGTTTGTTTGTTTGCTTCTTCTCAATCATGAGAGCAAGGAGGAGTTGGAGGAGAAGCTGGAGGTAGAACCTGGAGAGAAGAGCAATGTAGGTCAGTAGATACATGAGTGAGAGGCTGTGGGGTCGGGGAGGATGGAGGGTTGAGGTTGAGTTTTGGATGTGGACCAGTCATCCAGAGTGATGGCGAAGAGGAGAGTGCAGGCAGGGTGGAACAGGTGGCGTTTCCTGTCAGGGGTGATCTGGCAGCTAGAGTGAAAGGGAAGCTCATGGTCTTTGGTTCAGAGACAGTAGTAGACAAGGTTAGAAACCAGTATAGCAAAGGGACAGCTCAGTATGGACGGTTCGGGGGCAAAGTTATGGAGGCCAGACTCAGATGGTTTTGACTTGTGAGAAGGAGAATGTTAGGCACAGAATTACGATGCAAAAGAAGGCGAGGAAGAGAACTATTTCGCAATTATTGGTAGATGAGGTTTCATGAAACAGTGTCCTGATTTTCAGAGGCCACCAGATGGCGCTGTCTGCTGTAAAATGTTTTCACTTGAACAGCTAATTCAATGAAGCTTCACATAATTTATAAACCAAGAGCGCCATCTAGTGGCCTGTGAAAATTAGGACACTGTTTCATCAACCCAGCAACACTGTTTCATGAAGCCTCTTCCAACCATCACTACACAACATCCACAAAAAGTTTTGTTATGTTAAACATTGTTTGGAATTGCTCCCATTTTTTCCTATTTGGTCGACCACATATTCCTTTACAAACGAAACACATATATATTTTTAAAAAGTACAAAGAAAGAGATCAACACAGTGCAATTTACTATTGACCAAATTCCCCTGCCGTCTCACAGCTACAGTGCGTTAACCACAACTCCACTATTATTGTTGTATAGCAGCAGCCTTGACTGACAGCTGATGTACCTGAAATGGTATTCATTGAATAGTTTCTATATCATACTTTTGAATTCCTGAGAAACAAAGTACGCAGCAGAGTGAATAACATATCTTATTATTTCTGCCCCAGATTTTCACTTTTTCCCAGGCAGGCCTAGGTTATTTTTCTCTCCCTTTCTTATCAATTTCTCTTTGATGCAGATGCATTTGGCTTCCTGCGGCGCCTCTGTAGTGGCCTTTGTATTCATCCGCTCATCTTGAAAGTCTTCTCCAGACTCGACTGGAGGTTCTAATGTCAGGTGAATTTCTTGAAGTGCTTCATATTAGTTGTTCATTTGAGTTCGAGCGTCATGACTTCTTCGGAATGCAGCAGGTTTCATGATCATCACACTGAACTGTCTGACTGAAGAGCGACTGCTGTTCATTATTGTTCATTTGCGCTCAGTGCAGGCTGCTGAACGTCTGCCCAAAAATGTGTAATCATAGAGATGAGTGAAGTGCAGCGCAGACAGACTTTCTCATCACACTGAGAATAGAAAAATATCAAGCCCCAGATCCACTGGTGGCACAGAGTCAACACTTTCCACTTAAAATATAAATCGTTTTGTCTGCGGCCGATAAAGGAGTTATAAAACACGTCTGAAGCTCAGCTTTGATGTGAGAAGGCAGCCGACCTGGAGGGGCAAACGCGTCTTGGGGTCTTGTTCACGAGTGAGGGGGCATGACTTCTGGCTTGAGAATTCTGACCGCACTCGTCTGCCATGGTGCTGAAAGAGCTGAGGCAAAAGACAAAGCTGACTGCTGGGTTTGACTCTCACCTGTGGTCACCTGCTGTATAGTGACCCAAAGAATGAGATACAAGCAGCTGACACATTGAACCAACCCATCCATCGTTATAAAAAAATATTTTGTTCGATTTGTTCTATTTTTTGTTGCAGATTATTAGGCTTGTTGAAAAAATGTTTGTATGTAAGTAATGGCTGAATTTGTCTTATTGAATCATCTGTTCATTTATATATTTATTTATTTGCTTATGTTACCATTGTGATACACAACAATCTTATAATAATATAAAACAATAATAATCGTTTTATATAGTTATTTTTATTATTATTATTATTACATTTTTGTGTTTTTTAGATTGATAACTATAATAATAATTGTTATAATCACAGATATATGTTAATTATGGACAAATATAAATAAATAAGACATTTTTTAACTTCCATAAAAATAGAAAAGTACTCAGAGGTCGAATACTTCGGCCAGCCACCTTGTTATTGACCTACATATATTTTATCCATATAGATAGTTAGTGTAAGAAATATCCATAGTGCAATACGCTCCATGCAACAGCAGGTGGCAGTAACCAACCCACAGTCACGGGAGATGCAAAGAAGCAGCTACTGCCAAAAACTCAATTCTGATTCAAAGCCAAATTTTGTTCTTAGAAAGTTGATTTATTTCAGAGATTCCAGTGTGTGGTGTGAAGGTGTTTGGTTTGTTCTCGTCTTTGTCGACCACTCTCCATTGAAAAACAGAACAAGAAACTTTAATATTTCTTTGAGTAGCTAACTCATTTGTTATTTCACTATTATATTTACAGTGGTACCTCGGTTATCGACCACAGTCCGTTCCAGACGGCCGTTCAAGAAGTGATTTGTTCGAAATCTGAATGGATTTTTCCCATGACAATGAATGGAAAAAGAAATAAAGCGTTCCGAGCCTTAAAATAGTCTTTTGTAGGAGTGAATGTAGAGTGTCTGCTGCAGGTGGCTGTTCCTCTATGTGTGTGGCCGCTGCATGTGGGAGGGGTTGCCGAGTGAGTGAGGTCTCTCCAGAAGGGAAGAGGTGCCCGGTGCGTGTCCAGCTCTGAATGTGCGCTTCTGTGCAGTTTGGCTGTGACAAAGTCATAAACCAAGTCACGCTCTGTCCCAGACTGGCCTCATCCCTGTCCCAGCTCCAGCCCACAACAGGACATCAAACCCTGGAGTGAGCGCTCCAGCACCTCCCCTGTGACACTCTACCACGCTCCAGTGTGGAGACAGGAAAGGTTTTACACCTCAATATGAAGAAAAAACAGTCAGTAAATGGAGCTAACGGGACACGTCTGCATACAGAGGCTGCGTTATACACAATAACAAAGCGTGTCGTGGGTCAGCTGATCGGTCCGCACACAGTTTTTTCTTGCTTTTTTCGGGGGCGTTTGAATTCTGGATTTTCGTTCGAAATCCGAAGCAAAAAATTCTGGAAATTTTTGTTCGAACCCCAATTTGTTCGAAGTCCGGATCGTTCGAAAACCAAGGTACCACTGTGGTTATTTAAGAAATGTTACTCCCGTTTCTTTTGGTATCTAACTCACATTAGAGGAAACATAATGTAAACATGGTAGACATACTCACTCAGTTAAATGGACCCTCTAAAATTGCCCCTAGCTGCGCGTGTTTGTGTGTGTGTGACAGGCGATGGACTGGCCACCTGTCCAGGATGTATTCCTGCCTCTCGCCAATGACTGCCCACAACCCTGACCAGGACTAAGTCATGGGTGAAGTGAAGATGGATGTATGTTGTATGTATTTGAATGCATCACTTGTGTGTGTTCTTATATACGTCTCAGTTAAAAAGCTTATTTTGTTGGTTTCACTGTGAAAGACTCCGTCTCCCGGATATCTCCGTCCCTCACCGTGTATCTGCCTTGTGCTCTCGTCGCTCTCTTGCTTCTGGCAGAGAGCCCACTGCGCGTGCTCTTTGTGCCACGCTGACATGATGATTGCTGGCGTCCATGAAACTGGAATGAATCAGAGCCGTTTCCCGTCCTCGCCCACCGACTTCTATCTTCACCTGACTCACCGGGCTGCCATGGAGACTGGAGTGATGGATTCCTTCACACGGCGCGGCCCCTGCATTTACAGTAGCCTCCGATATTCACGGCTGCTGCTATACTTCCTGAAGTTGTTACTGTTTAAGTGGTGTTTTTTCAACGCCACCGCCGGCCTTTATGTTCCTGTCTTGTTTTTGTCACTGTCAGACGGGCTGCTGGTGTGAGTCTGGATGCGTCAGCCCCGAGGCGGCGGCGGCGGCGGCGGCGGCAGATGATCGACAGGCGGTGATTGAATCCCTGATGGAAAAGGACAATAACATCTTTTTTCCTCTGAGTGGATGAAGATACAGGCTGTCGTGCGCCCCCCTGGCACCGGAGTGAAGGAAGCTGGAAGGTTAATAGCAGGGAGGGGGCGCAATAGCAGCCAGCGTCAGAAGCAAGCACAACCAAGAATGCCACGGCTGCTTCACCGGGACACCCCAGAAAAGAAAAAAAAAGGTCCCTCTCATTATAATGTTAATGAGCACGCGCTGGATAATGCGTGATGGATCACCAATCATTCTGGCAGGAGTTGGTCACATAAATAATAAAACTGATCTGGATGCAAAATCCATCCTAAGCAGATTAAACGTTTGGCGGTGCTGCTATCCATCGTCATTCCGGGCCGACGTGATGGATGGGGAGCGGAGAGGGACGCTACACATGAGGTTCTGAGAGCAGATGAGTCGGGTTCAAGTGCGGGGCGAGAAATCGCCTCGTGAAGAGTCTCGGCTAAAAGTTGTGTATTTCAGTAATGTCTGATCTGAATGAAGGTATCACGCTGAAGCTTCCTGGCTAGTTGTCGGTTCCGCTAGTCTATAACTTTTTAGCTGAGTTTTCAGTTTTCAATGGTTCTCGTGTTTTTCCCAATGTTTTGTTGGTTACACTGATTTGCAGTCTCGAGTTACAAGTTGATGTGGCAAAGTCTGTCACTCTGTCTGCTACGAATGGGTGGATCCACTCACATGTGGGTCTGTAGGACTCAAAAGATGCAGGGGGGGCCGACAAAAAGTCACAGAGAACTTCATGAATAATGTCAGGGGTTTCACAAACTCGCCAAAACGGCTGGACTTTTCAAGGAATTCTGGTCCAAATAAATGGAACCAATGTCCAACTAAGAGGTCCAATGAATAGACAGTAATCCAGAGAATCATCAGAGAAAACAGGGAAGTGAATGGTCGTACCGATTGTCTGAACCGCCCCGTGAGTCAGTTGAAATCAGCTGAGGTTCTTAGAAGCCTGCCAGCGGAAGAAGTGGACCTCCAACCCAAAATCTATAGGCAGTGATCAACACTAGAGACAAGAGCTACCTATCTAACTGTCATCCATCCACTGTATCTATCCGCTCCCATATTGTTCTGCAACAGTTTACAATAGAGCCTCCGCATGGAAATCAGTTGCATGGATTGTTGTATCTTTTGAATTTTGTTGTATCAAAGTACCTTGACTGGTGTTGGGGAATCCCACACATCTGAGTGAGTCTCTAAGAGACTAGGTGCTAAATAAAGAGTGTGAGTCACTGTATCCCACACATCTGAGTGAGTCCCTAAGAGACTAGGTGCTAAATAAAGAGTGTAAGCCACTGTATCCCACACATCTGAGTGAGTCCCTAAGAGACTAGGTGCTAAATAAAGAGTGTGAGCCACTGTATCCCACACATCTGAGTGAGTCCCTAAGAGACTAGGTGCTAAATAAAGAGTGTGAGCTACTGTATCCCACACATCTGAGTGAGTCCCTAAGAGACTAGGTGCTAAATAAAGAGTGTGAGTCACTGTATCCCACACATCTGAGTGAGGCCCTCAGAGACTAGGTGCTAAATAAAGAGCGTGAGCCACTGTATCCCACACATCTGAGTGAGGCCCTAAGAGACTAGGTGCTAAATAAAGAGCGTGAGCCATTGAATCCCACACATCTGAGTGAGTCCCTAAGAGACTAGGTGCTAAATAAAGTGCGTGAGCCACTGAATCCCACACATCTGAGTGAGTCCCTAAGAGACTAGGTGCTAAATAAAGAGCGTGAGCCACTGAATCCCACACATCTGAGTGAATCCCTAAGAGATTAGGTGCTAAATAAAGAGCGTGAGCCACTGAATCCCACACATCTGAGTGAGTACCTAAGAGACTAGGTGCTAAATAAAGAGCTTGAGCCACTGAATCCCACACATCTGAGTGAGTCCTTCCAATCCAGAGTTGCGGGGAGTGAAACCATATGAATATGGTGCAACTCTGATTCTAGCAACTGCTACATCCCTTTGAATCTCTCTTTGGAGCCTCAAGATAAAAAGCAAGTCTCTCTCATGGAGTCCCACACGTCTGCGTTCAGTGACGTGACTTGGGCAGAGAGTGAATCCTGAGTAGCTCGATAGAAAATAAAATTTAAAAAAAGTTGTTGGAAGGAATTATTTCAGTCGAATTATTTAACACTGAAACCACCATCATACGGATCTGGCTGGTCCCCTCATCTGACTCGCTTTAGTCAGTCGGACTTGAGCCCGTAATAAGCGAGCTGTCGCTGCAGGAGGGAAGCAATCGCTCGTCCTCGTCCGTCGCGTGCTCCTTTGTTGATCCGAGCCGACCGCGGCGCGATGACTCCACCTGCCTGTTGTAATTTCTCGCACCATTGAGCTTTAGTTTTTGCAGAATCGCGCTCACTTTGTGCGGCTAATTACGACTATTCCGACGATAACTGCTCGACGCCTGCTCGCACTTGGCGCGGCCCATTCTTCCTGAACAAACACAGAACGCTCTCGGAGCATGTGTGAGGCTTGCTGAGGGGAAAATGAGAGGAAATTTGTGTTTTTCCGCACAAAGACAGGACGAGGCGTTTTCATCAAAAGGCGGCTCCTGAATCGTAATGTCGATACATAATTGGTGCGGCTTCCCACTCGTGTCCTTGTGTATGATTTGAATTCATCCAGCTCGTCCGTCTCCGCGCTCGTAAATCACGCTCCAGGAGACTGGGCCAGACTCGGCAGAGTCGTTCTGACCCGGCACTCCACGAAAACATCCATAACAGCAGCTACACGGAGCAGCAGGGAACAATAACAGTATTTTTACCGCCTCATCCTTTACCAGGTCGTGAGATCAATCGCTTCATATATGATTTTAAGACTTTCCTTCACCCAGACTTCAGGGTCCCGGTATGTTCCCATCCCAGAGGGCAGATCCAAGTGGGGACTCCAGAATGAGGCACAATCTTTTCTACACATCCCAATGATGGGTGTGGTGAACAGGGAGAGATGTTGGAGGGAGCTGGCTTCTCGTGATGGGTAGATGAGGTATCATGAAACAGTGTTGCAGAGTTGATGAAACAACTCATGGCGCTCTTGGTTTAGAAATGATGTGAGGTTTCATTGAATGAGTTGTTCAAGTCCAAATATTTTACAGCAGACAGTGCCATCTGGTGGCCTCTGAAAATCAGGACACTGTTTCATGAAGCCTCATCTACCATTCAATACTGTGTCATGAAACCTCATTGACCCATCACTGCTGGCTTCTTCTTCATGACATCGATAGCCTCATTGTGTTGTGCTTCGTCTTCACTCTTTGTGTTTGAATGCCATCCAAGTCTCACCGTGAGTCACATCGCTTTGTTGCAGAGACAACAGCTACTTCTAAGAGTTATGGAGTCGCGTGTGTGGAATGGCCACATGATGACAGGCTATCAGCATCATCACAAACCTTATGAGAACGCTGTGATTTATGAGGAGCAATATGGAAGTGCGTTACTCACTCACTTCTGTCAAAATAAAGAGATCTTTTATGGCCATTAGTCCCATAAGGCCCTTTCACATTGTTCTCACCCATTACTTTTGTTCCTTTCAGATGTAAGCTGCTTTGTTGTGTACCACAATTCAATTTTGCCGCGCAGATTTTAGCGTCTTAAAGCTCCTCAAATGAACATTTTTACAATGGTAGAAAACTAATCCATGTTTTCGAAAAACGTATTTTCTTTCTACTATTGATGGGTGAATGAGACAGTGCATGAAATAGTGTCCTGATGTTCAGCGGCCACTAGATGGTGCTCTTGGTTTAGAAATGATGTGAGGTTTTATGGAATCACTTGTTCAAGTCCAAACATTTTACAGCAGACAGCGCCATCTGGTGGCCTCTGAAAATTATGACACTGTTTCATGAAACCTCATCTACCCATCAGTGCCATGCGTGGTCCTTTATCTGTATCCAGGCGGCCCTCATGAGGGTAGGAGAAACTTTACATTTTTTCTTTATCATTATGATTTGAATTTTAACTGTTTTCCAGGTCTCCGTGGACTTTAAGTTGTTACAGTTGTTACAAATCTTGCAATAAAGTGTCTTTACATCACTTGCATGTTTCAGTTCTGTTACCGAGATATTTACCACATGCAAATATCTTCAGATATTTATCAATTATATTGAGTTGCTTTCAATAAAATATCAATAAATAATAGATTTATCGCATTTTTAGTTTAGTTGTTTTGAGTTCTTCTTCTGTCCTCTGTTATTTTGGCCGCTCACCACAGTATATACTGTATTTTGGCCCCTTAGGAAGTTGAGTTTCTCTTCCCGTCTTAAGGGACATGAGGTTTGGAAAGAAATTGATTTCAATTTCAGGTCTGAAATGGTGCCATTATTAAGCAGTGGTTGGTCGAGCAGTTCCAGTTGGGGGCGCCAGACTGCAGTGGGATACAGTGGTTTCCCTGCTGTTGGAGAGCGTCTGAAACAAGAAGCAAGTTCGAACCAGTGAAACGCATTTTCATGTTCCGAACAGCGTCGAACCAACTTGGGTTTGCCCTCTAAACTGTTTCCGAGATGATTGGCAGACTGGCTTTGTGTGACGTTCACAAGCACAGTGTTATGCAGAGACGCGCATCTGAGCGAGCGAGAAGTTGACAAGTACATTTGACCCACTGATGTTGTTTTGAAAACAGCATTGCTGCAGAATTAGAGCTGCGCAGGAATGATTGATGTAGCCCTCGATCGGGCCGTGTGTGTGTGTGTGTGTGTCTCCTGTGCGTGTGTGTGGGCGGCTGTGCCAGAGACCAATTGTTCTCGCTGCAGGTCCACGTTGTTTCCTGCATGCGCTTCAATATGTTCCTGAAATTATTTTTTTCCTGCCAATTTTGTTTTCAGCCGTGATCCGTCTTCACCTCCTGTTTTTCTTTGACAGAAACCAACATTTTATTTTGGTTCAGTGATTCAGTCCAGGTGCCCTTGAGCACAACAAAACATAAGTTCAATGTCAAAATAAATACATAAATAAAACTAGAATAAACCGGTCGGCCTGTTTAAAAAACACAAGATAACTAATGCAGTAAATAATAAATGTGTTCTGGAGTGCAGCATAAATTGAAAATGACTACCTTTTTTCTGTGTAAAGTGAAATTTGATGAGTCAAAAATCTACTTCCTCTGACTCAGATTGCCTCCCTATTCTGATCCTAAAGTCACAGGACGAAGCAAAGTTGTTTCTAAAAGGTTAAAGGGACAGTGACCTGGTTGACCACTGGACGGCTGCCTAGTGCAGGGATCAAAACAATCTCCTGTGGACTCTTGTCACCATCGATCCATCTCTCCTTGTGAATCCATGACCTCAGCTGACCACCTAGGTGAGGAACATTCCAATTTCTGAATGTAGGAGAACTGTTCATGTCGCAGGGGCAGCAGCCATTGGGAAGAGGGCCAGTTTTCAAAGGTTTCAATCTCTCCAGAAACCTCTTTCATCTAGGGAACATTGATGTGTATCCAGGTCAACCAAGCCACGTAATTGTGCCACCATACTCTGGGTCTGCCCCGGGGCCTCCCCCCATGTCTCCTTGAACACGTCACTCAGAGGGCATCCAGTAGTAATCCAGACGTGATGCTGGAGCTGCAGTTTAACTCTGTTCTCCAGGTCACTTCCCAAAGCCTCTGGCCACAGGTGGGAGTTAAGAGTATTGAAGGACCAGTCCACAATGTGTGGACGTAATGTCCTTCTGCTGTGAGTCGCAGGACTTTGGATCATGAAACCATCTCCTGCTTGGATCGTGACACTAAAGCGATCTCATGCTCCCAAGGTGGCGCCACAGCTCCGGTTGTTAAGATGGAAATTCCTAGTCAGTTTTGCTGGCAACAGTCATGAGTCTGGGAGTCACAGTCGCTGTGCTGCAGCAGAGTGACAGGGACCTCTTTAGATACAAGCCGTCTTGAGCAAACAAAGTACGTTTAATAAATGCCCCGCTCTCAATCACCAGCATCTTTATGTCTTTGTTCGCCGACTTCTAATTGAAGTCTCTGAACCAGCAGATGGAGGAGACAGTGGGGACGGAGGGAAACAGGATTAGCTCAGAGACTAACAAGCATCCTGCCTGGAATATGTTCATTAATGTTGTAAACGTTAAAGAGAGACTGAGTGGTGAGACGAGGAGCTGCCTGGATAAGGAGCCGTGGGGAAGTGCAAGATTGATGTTGAAACCTGTGAACAGAGGCGGCCCCAGTCTGTCTCTCCAGGAGATGGCGATGTCGCGATCGCAACGAGTCGCGCAACTTCTTGAGGCGCTGCAATTTTGAGACTTTCCCGCCAATTCCACCAATCACTTTTCTCTGCTTTGACCCACCTCTGTACGCGGCATGTGCATCATCATAATCCCTCCCTCCATGTTGAGTCATGTGCGATGCCAAACGCTCACATTTGCCCACAAATATCACCCACAAATATCGCCACCAAGGTTTCCGATTCGGACGTGAAGGATCCTGAATCCATTCCTAAATGTCTAAATTCCTGTGGATGAAATGTAGAACAGATGGAAGTAAAAAGCGGAACTGAACCCGAACACTATACGGGGCGAACATAAACAAACACGGCTTACATCTCTCTCCAGGCTGTTTCTGACTCTCTACATTCTGACTCTGCGGAACAGATCAGCAGCTACTGTTTGCATTGGCTGGATTAATGAACAACTCCGCTCTCACACACACAAACACTCCCCACCTTTACCTCTCAGACTCCGCCCATCCAAATCTCCGTCAGGCTCCGCCCTTGTGAGCAGCTCCGTAACAAAAAAACCAGCGCTCACTACACACTGTCAACCTGGAAACTACTCACGCAGCATCATCGTAAACAAGATGGACTTATTTTATCATCAGATTTTATCTAGCATGAACTTATATTTATTGTGTGTGCATTCTTTGCACTTGAAATACTCACATGAAAATATATGCGGTTCAAATATTTGCAGCCTGGAGCTTTTTTTAGGCTAGAAATTCTACGAGCCAATTTGAAAAGGTCCTTGTTTCCTGTCAAAACCATGAATGATTGCAACTTTCACCACATTTTTTAAAAAATAACATAGCATTTTTGGTCGTAACCAATCAAAACCCAAATCCTGACGGGACTGCCCTATAGATCATTGATGTTCTGTACATGATTTTTAAATGAGTTTCTGTGTCTCAGTCGAACACTACAGTTCTACAGTTGTCCAAACTATATTTCGAAGTGATTTTTGTCGGACTTTGATGTTTCGTGTTGAGAAAAACTGAAAAACTACGCTGGGGTTTTTCTAGTTTAGGGGGCCGTGGTGCCACTGAAACACAGAGGATTGTTTCCTCCTATTGAGAAATGGTCACAACTACTTATGTAGTAAAGTCGTTCTGTCCTTTGGAGGATCCAGAACGGAGGTGAGCTGTCGCATTGCAAAGCAGGTCAGAATGAGCGCAGAATAATTTCATACTCAACTGAAGCCCACATCTATAGGTGAGCCGTTGGCCTGCCTGACAAGGCCAAATATGGCCGACAGTCTTCTGCCGCCGACATTTGACATTTGCAAGTTTCACGATTTTCTGTGGCAGAGTACAGTGTCTTGCTGATCCCGCTCGGTACAGTCTGTAGCCCGAGACCTACAAAAGAAAATGCTGAAATTCCTGCCTGACACTTTGGTGTGACCTTCAGCACGGCAGAGCGGCGTGATAGATGTGGAGACACCAAGTGGGATTCGAACCATTCGGCTGGACGGTAAAGTGGAGCAATAAAGGCGGCAGTATTTCAGCGCAGTGTGAAAGCATGACCCCACTGGCAGGTGAAGAGTGACTGTTGGCTCTAATTGAGACGAGCCGGCTACGTGGGACCACCGCGGCGCGACCTTTCCACCGCGCATCAACTCGGCAGACAGACCCTCATTACAACGCTGACAAAGACTGCAGGAATGGAAAATCTGCCCTTTTACACCTCATAACAATCGATGGCGGCCTCTTAATTCTGCCCGTAACAGTCCCCATTCACTGGGGGCAGAAATCAGCTCCATTTAATCGCTGGCGTGTTGTGTGAGCAATGCTTTGTGACTCGTCATTACACACGCGGTCGTAATTGCTCTGACCCCGGGGCTTTTTTTTTTCCTTGGACCCTTGCTCACAGGCCTCGGCAGCTTAGCGCTTCGAATCAGGAATCGGTGTGACGGACTCATCGGGGCTTTTCTTGCCGGCGAATGGAGACGGACAGTATAAACAAAAACAGCCGCTAACTCTGCCCGCAGCCATATCGCTCTGCTCTCATCTGTTCGTGTCGTTCCTTTCCACGCTGCAACGTTAACTCCTCCCGCGTCTCCTCGTCCGGCCTCCTCTCTAATGCGTCTGCTGTGGTGTTCTGACTCACAGCGTGATGATGGGTCAGCGCCTCCAGCCACACTGTCCAGTAAAAGGTCACCAGAAGCCTGATGGCAGATTAAATCCCTCAACCTTGTTGCTGTTCGCATAAGCAGCAGCCAGAAATAGACTTTTTTTAACAGCTTCAGAGGGAAGTGGCGGAAATATGATGCATGAAATATGTCTCCTTGCCTCCTTTCAGAAATGAGGAGCAAACCATCAGTGATGGAAACAAGCATCCAGGATCCCATCTTGGGATGTTGTGGTGACCAGGAAACCTGGCGGTTCAGTCCAGGCAGTAGTGCTGTAGTCAAGACCACAGCAACCGAGACCAAGACATTATCCAGACTGGAGAGTATCAAGACAAAACCGAGTCATTTGGAGGTGGATTCTGAGACAGTGTATATAAAGAGGAGTGCCGCAACTAACACTTATTTTTGTTGTCGACTAATCTTTTCATTATTTTTTCGATTCGTTGACTAGCCGCGATGACCCTTGTTTGGACCTATTTTGAATTTCTGTTGAACCTAAAGTTGTTTAAATCATGTGATACTCCGACACCATACATTATGAAACAAGTATATTAAAATAGTGACACATCATCCAGGACCATGTGAAGCATGAAGCATAAAACAGTTGACAGAGAGCTCCAGTTCTTTCTTAATCGGTCCTTGAGAAGAAGTTAAAATCATCAGTATTCATATATGTATGTCATATAAAATATCTGATCACCATCCACTTCAAAAGGTCTTGTTTGAATACTAATCTAAAACCATGTGTTCAGTGCAGCTCCCCAGTTCAGTTCTGGTTATTTGGAGGAGGAGATCGACCGAGGACACTTCTCTACATCTACAACAAGTTAGCACCGTGCTAACCGACATGCTAGCTGTTAGCTGGAGGGCGTGTGGCGTCACAGACCAAACACGGAACACTCTTTCATCATTCCACCATGGTGTCGCAGGGGTTTGCTCAACCTTAAGACGCGTTATCTTCGCAAACAAAACGAAGCCACACTTTTGAACACTACGACCCGTCACCACTCAAACTCCTCCGTGACTGTGACTGAGGCGGACAGTCGGAGGTGGTGAGGCGGAGTGCGCAGTGACGACGGCCAGTTGGAGTCGGACCTCAGTCAGGAACCAATGAGCGGATGGAGCGCTAGTTTCTGGGATATGTGATAGGAAGTAAGCAAAAATCATGTTTTTTTCTGTGCTAACAAGCCTTTGGGTGACTGTAAACATGTCGTGTCCCAAACTTTAAGACCCTCGAAAAGTGTTTGCTGCGGGGTTAAGATTTCTCAGTGGACAAGGAGTGAAGCTGAAATTCTTCAGTCGCACACAAGTGCCGTGTCACTGTGTAGCTCCTCTGTTTATCGTGTTCTTTATCCAGTCATTGTGTGTATTTGCTTTTTGTTGTGCAGTTCATGCTGATCCTACAGCTTCAGGATCAGAGGAGAAATGGTGAAGAGTTGCATGACAGCTGGATGTCCTCATGGAGCGTGGAAGCCTGTTCTTCTGACCAAATGATGAAGAGCGTCACCAGATATAGGTGAAGCTAGTTTAAGGACTGAGGGACGAGTGGCAACCATCTGCATTGGGTTGCATTGTAGGATGATTTTGCCCTGAAAGTTGCCTCAAACTGGTTTGGAATCCGACTGCAAATAACCAGGGTTTCACAGTGTAAACAAGCCATGATAGTTAGCTATCAGAACAGCAGGGAAGCTATCAGAAACATGGGTGAGGAGGCGTCAATACTCGCCAGTAAAAGACCCAGTCAGTCCCACTGTTGACCCAAATGCATGACCTGTTTTTCCCTGCTGACCCTTCTGAAGAGAGTTTTACATTCCATTTACATTAGCGTTCAGTGTTGCCGTCCGTCTCTCATCTGTTCAGACACTTCATCCTCTCACAACAGTCCGAGTCATTGCTTCCACCATGACATGGTTGGATTCAAAACAAGTCCTTGGTTCACATTAAGCTGCTCTTCTTCCTCAAAATACATTGACAAATCCCTCATTATTGGCTGATATTGTATCCCACCAGTAATGCCACAAAATGGCGGCAGAGTTTGACCCACTGATAAGAACTTGGTCATGTATTTTATGGAAGTGTGTGGAAACCAAATTCTATTAAACTCTTTTGTATACTCAAAATCAAAACCCAGTATTTCTTCTTATTTGTATTATGTATTGGTTGATGTTGGTGGCATTTAAGTCGTCTTAGTTATTCAGTGGTTTGTTACTTTGCTTGTTTAATCGTTTGTTTCAGTATCTTTGTCAAATGACTCGCAGCAGATCAGATGCCACGTTGGTCTGTTACATGTGGTGTTAATTCATTCAGTCTTTGTTCACGGCCTCACTGGTTGTTTGCAAGATTTGTTCTTCACAATTCCACTGGTGTTGGTGTCTTCATGGAAGTGATGGCGTTGAACTTTTGCAGACGGTAGCAGAGGAGTCCACCTGCTTCAGTGCGAACGGCGGAGCAAACATTTGGAAGGGGAAACTGTAGTCATGCGGATGAACCTTCAGGAAAGCGCAGGGAGGATTGTTTCTAATGAAAGTGACCTGATTTGTTCTCCGCCAAAGCTCCAGAAGCAAACACGCCTAATGGAACCTCCACAAAATTATTCCGCAGCAGCTCATTTATCTCGCCGCTCTAAATTGCTTAAACTCAGCTCTTCTCTTTCCTTTTTTTTTATCGCCGTCTGTTACGGATTTAATTAGCGAAGCCGGCGGAGGGATAATGACTCTTACCTGAACTTTACAGAAGAGGTGGGAGCAGGAGATTTGGCACGTTCTCTATGGATTTTGTGACATTTCTGATAAGAGTGGACCGGCTGTTCTGGGGTGCGGGGAGACTCATCAGCTGCTCACTGTCTCAGAGGAGCTGCTGAAGAGGTTTTCTCCTCTTTGTGATCTGGTCTCTTGGTGAGGATCATCGACGGCCCCTCGCTCCCATTTCAGTGTGTGGTGTTTGGATGTTCATGAGCTCCTGTTTTGTGATGGTTCGGTGAGGCTTCATGAAACAGTGCCGTGATTTCCAGAGGCCACCAGATGGCGCTGTCTGCTGTAAAATGTTTGGACTTGGAACAGCTCATTCAGTGAAAGCTCACATCATTTCTAAACCAAGAGCGTCATCTAGTGGCCTCTGAATATTAGGACACTGTTTCATTGACCCTGCAATACTGTTTCATGATACCTCATCTACCAATCACTGTGCCTGGTCCTCCCCCCAGTTCAACACTTTGACAGCGAGGCAACCAGGAGGCAACCTGATGAGAGGCCCGAGCCACCTCATCTGGTGAGAGGGACGGCAGAACAATTGTTTAAAAAAAGAGGCTTGTCGAGTGTTGGGCAGATGAGGTATCATGAAACAGTTTAGGAGGGTTGATGAAACAGTGTCCTAATTTTCAGAGGCCGCTAGACGGCGCTTTTGGTTTAGAGATGATGTGAGGTTTCATTGAATGAGTTGTTCAAGTCCAAACACAAACACAGCAGACAGCGCCATCTGGTGGCCTCTGAAAATCAGGACCCTGTTTCATGAAGCCTCATCAACCCATCACCGGTTGCTCACTTTCCACACTGAAAATAAATACATACATCATTAGAAAATACAATACTTAAAAATATGGAAATATCTACACTAAACAGTGCGGAAAATACAATAACACAGGATTATACAAGATGTGGTCACTGGCCTCTTCAATAAAGGACAGTGACCAAAAAAAGGGAAAGGGAGGGGACAGCCATGATTTAAAGCCAAAACACACAAAGAAGAATTAAATCGGAGAAGCAACACGTAATACACGACCATGAAACCAGGCATAATGAAACAATGCAAATGAAGGGAAAAAATTGTGTAAATATATGACAACTGTTACACTTACTCCTTATAAAATATATATGTTTTGCTATCTTTTGGATTCAAAGACTGCCAGGTAAAGAATCTTTCCCTCGCACAAGAGTTCTGCAACTGTTCGTCTCAAACTGTCACATAAAAAAAGACTTTGGAGCCAGAAAGTGGTGTAAACAAGTGTGCGCACTTCCTCAATATTAGAATTATGCTCATGAGCGTCACCCTTATTAGTGGCTTCCACCTTAAATATGCGGCGCGTGTTTAAAAATACCCGGCTCATCCTTCAAAACGTCTGAGAACAAACCGGAGCCGGCTTTCTTACGCGACTCTTTTGGGAGTAGGAAAGTGTGTCACCGTTTTCTCAGCAGCTTCACCTGTGTGACAGAATTGCTAATGAGCCGAGTCTGTATTTATTCACCTCCTCTAACGAGGGACGAGGCTGCACTGGCTTCCGTCGCCGCAGATTTGACTCAGCCCAGCGACTGTTATTGTTCATCAAATGTTCATTAGAAGACCAGTGACCGGTCGGAGACGGTGTCAGTCCGCTGCTGGATGGAGGGAAGGGGATGGAAGGACGAAGGTGCGGGACGACAGAGGCGTTTGTGGCGGTCAGACAGCGCCGCACTGTGGTGATTTTTAGTTAGTACAAATTTAAGATTCCATCTTGACGCTGCAATAATAGTGAGAATTCATTCAAATATTTGCCCCTTTATTTCTTGGTAATTTTTTTTCTTTTGCTCTTGAATTGAATGTACTGGTCTGTACTTTTATTTAAAGCTTAAAAAGTGTTATTGCAAGTGGTGAGACTTGTATGTAAAATATTTATTTTCTTCCAGTGTATTACGTTTGTCCGGTCACAAGGGGGTGGAGCCTGACCCAAGTATACGGTGTAGGGGCGGGGACACCCTGAACGGACCTCAGCTGTATTCAGAGCTGGGTTTATACACAAAAAAATGAGTTTTATGAAGTTAAACCGCCTCCATTTGAAGTTTGGTTTGGGTTCTGAGCAACCATATAGTCTCTCCTATGCAGGCGAATTGGCGCATTTGTATAGGAGAGACTACGCAGATGCTCTGTTGGTTCCCTGGCTGCACTGTGCGACATGGTGTTGTTAAAAGTGTGGAAAGTGTTAAGGTGGTCAACGATCAGGTCACGCACACACACGTTTGTTTTGCTATTTTTGTGAGGACCTCTGACTCCCATAACCCCTTCCCCAGTCTCTCCTCCTAAACTTTAACCATGCAAAGCAAATGGCTCACCTGAACCTGGACTTGGAACCAAACTGAAACCCAATTATAATGACCCAGTTATTTTGAAGTTTTCATCCTCAAAACTCTATGGGGACCGGCCAAGAGAGATCAAAAGACTCGTCAACATAAGAATATTAATACATGTATACACACACTGGTGTTTCTATCCTTGTGAGGACATTGTGAGATTTCTCAGAGTCTCAGTAGCGTCTCATCGTGGAGTTTCATGTTAGTTTTTTCATGTTCAGAGTGGCCTTTTATATGAGATATGAATGAGTTTTGGGGTGTTTTTTACACCCCTGCTTCCAAGTGACTTTAGCTTTAGGCTTTGAAGAGGTCAATGCTTTGCTCAATGGGGTTTTGTCCACTGTTCTTTTCACTTGATTTCTTGCTTGAACGACTGTTGTTTCCTTTTCTTTTACTCGGCTGTTTATTTGATCAATAGATTTGCCTGTTTAAATGCGCTGGAAGGTCCGTCCCTTCATCTTTTCGATCCCTCTGTGGTTTTAATGAGCTCACCATGAAACCAGAGCTCAGTAGGTGGCGCTCTCACTTCAAAAATGACGTGGGGTTTTATTGAAACTGCTGTCCTGAGGCGAAGCTGGAAGAGCGGAGAGCGCCATCATGTGGTCGTTGGGAGCGAGGACACTTTGATCCGCACCAGCGTTTGTCGTTAACTTTTCTTCATTTTCTTCTTAAGAGCGGTCGATCGTTGTGGTTTGCTTCGCTGCCGCTTGTGAGTGAGTTCATCCAGTGTCTCTCTGCGCAGTGGGTTTGTGCAGATGAGGCGTTTGGAGGATTGTTTTTCGATATAACATCCTGAAACCGCTGGAGTGCGACATTAACAGCCGCAACGCAGCCTCTCATCTGCTTGTGATTCAAGGCGAGATGTGTCCCGTCCGTCTCACCTCAGCAGCGGCGGAGTGACCGCGCGTCTCGGCTGAATTAGATGCGGTGCCGAGACCAGCAGCAACAGTCAGGGGGTCAGAACTGAAGTATTTCTCCGTGAGGTTCCGGTGACCCGCGCGGGTGGGGGGGAAGGAAGGGACAGAACCGGATCAAAGTGATTTGAGTGAGACATTTTCACTCTCAGATGTGTTGTACTCCAGCACGGTGGAGCAGTGGTTGGTGCTGCAGCACTGCAAGAAGAGGGTTCCAGATGATGACCTGTGTATTTCTTTTTTCCTTCCGGGACCCTGGTTTCCTCCCACAATCCAAAAACACCCAGGTTCAGTGGTGAATGGATGCGTCCTATGATGGTCTGTTGATCTGTCCAGGGTGTCCCCCACACCTCACACAGCACAGCTCGATCCAATTCAGGGAATAAGCAGTTGAAAATATATTGGGATTTTGTGTGGTTTAAATGCGAAGGGAAATCTCAAACTGACCCGCAAAAGGGCCACAGTGGGTGCAGGTTTTTGTTCCAGAGCTGAAAGCACAAACCGGTTGACCAGTCAGGTGTCGGCTGAAACAAACAGCGCCAGACTGAAGACCAAATGATGACAGCCTTCAGACACCTGATTGGTGAGTCGGTGTCCTCTTGCTTGGTTGGAACAAAAGCCTGCACCCACTGCGGCCCTTTGAGGACCGGTTTGTCACCTGTGGTTTGATGGATCGTTTAAAATAAAGACTCTTAAATCTAAAGTGATTAAAGAACAGACTTGATAAATCGATCTCATATGTGAAACTTGTCATTTTTCTTTGTTTTCTGAGCCGCAAAGAAAGTATGTGTTCAATTGCTCAGTCAAGACAAACTGGAAAGATTCACATCGGAAGATGTTTCAACAGTCACATGTAAAATAACAAGCCACAAACACGACATATATTTATGTTCAAATTTGGCGATTGCGTCATATCTACCTGCAAAAACAAGTGATTTAAGAAGGACCTTATTTATGCCATGACGGTCTCGAGTTAGTTGGCGTGGTGCGCGTCTCCTTAGTGGCCACAAGATGGCAGCATTTACTCAACTAGGTTGACCAGGCTCAAACGGTTATTTTAAATAGAAATACAGTGGTGCCTCGGTTCTCGACCACAATTCGTTCCACACGGCCGTTCGAGAAGCGATTTGTTTGAAATCTGAATCGATTTTTCCCATTACAATGAATGGAAAAAGAACTAATGCGTTCCAAGCCTTAAAATAGTCTTTTGTAGGAGTGAATGTAGAGCGTCTGCTGCAGGTGGCTGTTCCTCTATGTGTGTGGCCGCTGCATGTGGGAGGGGTTGCCGAGTGAGTGACGTCTCTCCAGAAGTGAAGAGGTGCCCGGTGCGTGTCCCGCTCTGAATGTGCGCTTCTGTGCAGTTTGGCTGTGACAAAGTCATAAACCAAGTCACGCTCTGTCCCAGACTGGCCTCATCCCTGTCCCAGCTCCAGCCCACAACAGGACATCAAACCCTGGAGTGAGCGCTCCAGCACCTCCCCTGTGACACTCTACCACGCTCCAGTGTGGAGACAGGAAAGGTTTTACACCTCAATATGAAGAAAAAACAGTCAGTAAATGGAGCTAATGGGACACGTCTGCATACAGAGGCTGCGTTATACACAATGCCAAATCGCCTCGTGGGTCAGCTGGTCGGTCCACGCACGTTATGGTTTTTCCGGCTTTTTTTCCAGGGTGTTCAAGTTCTGGATTTTCGTTTGAAATCAGAAGCAAAAAAATCTCTAAATTTTTGTTCGAATTCCAAGACATTTGAAAACCGAGGCACCACTACTGTACTGCATAAGTACTACCATAAATTACTAATACTAATCACAATAATGTGAAGACGAACCTGTTCACCTTGTGAAGAGCGGTGTAATTCAAATGAAGGTTAATTGGTTCGTGTCACTTAAAACAATCGGTTAAATACAATAACATTTCCACACTCAGCCCTCACAGACCACGATGAGCCAGATCCATCATCCCGCTGACGTATATTCACTTATTCAGTTCCAAACTGGAGAGTGTCTAATGAGCTGAGCGAGTCAGAGAACGGTGAAATCTGACGACTGGAGTGGATTTATATCCATCATGAAGAAATCTTCCCCTCAGGCCGCCACTGTACGGCTTCATCTCGCCTCCAAATGAGGATCATTTGTTCGCAGCCAGTCTTTGAAATGTCAGCTGAGATAGTGCGAGGATGGATGGCGCCGTTAGGAAGATAGCTGTGTCTTAAAAAGGCTAATGATGTTCCGCGTGGCTGTGAAAGATTAACAAGTAGCTGGTAACTTGCCGTGAGATCGACAGCTGCTCGCTTCACGCCTCAGTCGTTACGATTTAACAAGAAAATAGCATGAACAGAAGGGGCTTTATCCCTCGGACCTCACTGTGCTCGCCTGCGGCCCCGGAACATCCACCCCCACCTGCCTTCCTCACTCACCGACAAAGTATCGGCCTCTTTTAGCCTCTGCCTTGTCTGCATCTGATCCCTGGCAACCGACCTCGTCTTCCGTCCATCGCACTGATCCGATCTATGAAACTGCACCCCATCTCGATTTGACTTGTCTGTCTTTGTTTCGAGCCCATCAATGAGAACCTTGTCTCACATCTGGATGGTTACTCACCTGCATCCAAACAAAAGTGTATTTGTCTCCACTAAATGATGAAATATTCTGAAACACCAACAAACCAAAATCCTGGTGCTCATCCTGCCGGAGTCAAAACTTCCATATCGATTTTCTGTTTCCTCAAAATGCATCTTCCCCCCAAAGAAACTTCTTCCCAGCCCACACAACGATAATGTAATATGGTGAAATGAATCACCCAAATACTGCAACCAAGCCGCTTCCTTATCTGTGTCGCCGTGGTAACAGAGTCCCCATCTGCAAGTATGATGAGCTGCTGCTTTCCTCCACAGCGAGTCCAGAGGTCCGTGTTCGCCACAGTCTCTGTTCTGCACACAGAGAGGGCACCTTTTCTGTGGATTCATGCGACACAGATTCATCCACTCACAGTCACTCTTTACCATTTTACTGAGACACTTTTCCCTCTGTGATTTTTCCCTCCCTGATCACATTTACAGACCTTTTGGGTTTTTTGTTGTCAAAACAGTTGCTCTGTATCTCCTTAACACCCATTATTTGCATGAGTCCACCGTGCACACAGGAGGGAGCAGCTGCCCTTCTGGCTCAGCTCAGGTTCAGCGCAGTCCATCAAGTTCTCTTCAAGCATTGTATACTCACCAACAAGAAGCAGTGATGGGCAGATGAGAATCATGAAACAGTGTTGCAGGGTTGATGAAACAGTGTCCTCATTTTCAGAGGCCACTAGGTGGCGCTCATGGTTTAGAAATAATGTGAAGTTTCATTGAAGGAGTTGTTCTGGGCCAAACGTTTTACAGTAGACAGCGCCATCTGGTGGCCTCTAGGAATCAGGACACTGTGCTGTTTCCCAGAATGCATCAAAACCTGCTTTCTAGAATGACGCCCCGTGAATGTGTGTTCACGTAACTAATCCAGTTTCAGGATTTAGACACTGCTGCTGCTATCTCTGGCTGGCCATTAGGGGGCGCCTGAAAGACAGCTGGATCTTTCTCTATGACAATGACAGACGGTGGGAATCTAAAGGAAAAAAAAAATCTCAAATCCTGTACGATTCATAGTGGTCCAGAGAACGATCTGCACTGCAACACCACTGGGACACCCCTGCCACCTGCTGTCCTAGTGAGACTGCTTGAGTTTGACCATAGTTATATAGCATATATGACGTACGTTAAAAATGATGTAATTCAGTATAAATGCAAAGTAAAATAAGTTATTTAAAAGGGACGAAGGTGGCAGTCTTCTGGGGTTTTTAAGTAAATTTTTGCATTCTCCGGTATGTTGGAATTTTTTTTCAAAGGTAATAATTATCAATCAAAGTTGCTAGCATTCCTCTTTTTGTCTTTTATTTTATCTTTTATTTTTCTTTAGAATCAGAATCAGAATTTAATGTATTGCCATGGTCAGTGAGTAGCCCAAAGTCCTGAAAAAATAAAATAAAATAAAATAAAATAAAATAAAATAAAGGCTGATCACGAATTCAACAGTCTGAGGGCCGAGGGGAAGAAGCTGTTCCTGTGACGGGAGGTTCTGGTCTGGATGGACCGTAGCCTCCTGCCAGAGGGAAGAGGAACAAACAGTCCATGTCCAGGGTGAGAAGGGTCGGCTCTGATCCCACCTGCAGGTCTCTGGGTCCTGGAGACAAACAGGTCCTGAAGAGGAAATGTAGCTGTTGTGTAGTGATTCGTGATCATTTCATATGTTCCATTCAGCTTTATTACAATCGTTTTCACAGCTGATATTCACAAAAATAAATAAATCGACAAGCGAACCACAATAACCACAGTATTTGAAGTCTTGGGAATAAATTAATAGATAAATATTAATGATAAAGACCCAGGACACATTGAATATTTGTGCCGCTTTTTAAAGGCGGATGGGGTTTTTCAGAGAGCGACATTGGGTCTCTTCCATTTGGACGCTGCCCCCACGACACTGCTGCAGAAAATGAATGGATAGACGACACCTTTTCAGTTGAGCTATTCAAACGGGGACCAACGCGTGGATCGTCTCGTCATAATCCAAACGACAATTGAGTTCACTTCTTATTTTTGGCACGTCCGGCGCCCCATACACCTGCCCCCTCCTCCCGCTCCCGTCATGGTTCGATCCGTCCTCCAGAAGTGTCTCCACTTCTCCGTCTGAATTTACTCCGTCGTCTCCAAACACCGCACGAAGCTCGGTCCCGTTCCGCGGCTGGATTCGCTCGATCCGCAACCAGAACCCGCCAGGTCGCCAAGCTGGACCGCTACATCATGACCATGTTCAAGGGGAAGCGTCGCAACCGTCGATGTAAGTTTCTCCGCTGCGATCCCCCCGAATCTGCTGCCGGATGCTGTTGCTGTCACGTTTGGCTCGACTGGTGCCGATTCTGAACTGGATTTAGGTCGACCATGTTTCGCAGCGTCAAAGTTAACGAGAGCCCTGCGTTTGACCGTGACGTGATTCTCCTCTTTCTCTTCAAAACGACGACAAATGTGCGTTTTTATGCATTAAATACAAGGAACACCGCTATTTAAAATGAACGCTTACACACGTGAAGTCGTTATTGCAACGTGTTTTAAGTAAAAAAAAACAAAAAACAAATGCATGGATTTATTATTAAAATAAAAAATATATAAAGTAAATACATAAATGAGTAAAAAGATATAAATAAATAAATATAGTCAGATTTTAGCCATTAATTCAAGCAGCATTTAATGTCTGTGGCTGAACGATGTGAACCTAAATATTTCATATATATTTGGGGATTTTCTTAGATCATATCTACATTATTACTTCCTGTAAGTGTTTGTTTTTGTTGCTTCGTGATAAGAAGTTCAAGTCGCCGCCTGGCTCCAGACCCTCACTCTGTTGACGGCTTCTCCTTAAACAACATAATTCTGAGCAGAAACATTTGGGCCACTGAGCAGCACTGACACCAGTGGCGGGCTGAGGTTTCATGAAACGCTGTCCTCATTTTCCGACGCCACTAGATGGCACTGTATCACATAAAGTCTTCACATTATTTTTATTCAGAGACTCACCTACTCTAATATTGAGGACAATTACAATTTTGAAATATTAAAAACATGAGTTGGGCCGGAGCAAGTTGGGGAATATAGGGAACATAAATTATAGTGTAAATGTCAACCTTTCTCAGAGCATAAATGGAAACTTTAGCGGTGAGTCGTGGCCAAACGCTGCAGTGCTCTAAAGCGGACATTCAAATGAAAGCACAGGGAAGAGGTTGCTGAGGCTTGTTGGCTTAAATAGAGCCTGGAACAGATCACCTCTCCAGCCTCTTGTGTCTGAGGAGGAAGCGCTCTGAAGGAGAGAGGACTTCACCCAGCTGTTGGTCCACCACACAAGAACCAGGAGTTAGAGGACAAACTATGAGTGACCTTCAGTTTGGGAGGAGTGCTGCCAGTTCAGTTCAATTCACAGTTAAATAAAGGGTTTTTTTTTGTGCTTCTGTAGTGGATTCATCTGTTTCCATCATTTGAAGGCGAAGGGTTGAGTGGAACATTGGCTTGTCTGTATTATTAGCATCTTAACCACGTGGTCATCCGCTTATGATATGCTACGGCTTCTCTTTGCAATTCATATGAGGAAGTTCCTTATTAATGTGAAGCCTGTTGCCTTTGCTAGTCACGTATCACTGGTGTTTTAAAAACATGTGAGTTGTGTTTTTCATCTCGGCTCCTCAGTTTGATACAAAAGCACTTAGCTCTTCTTGATGCCGCTTCAGCGACAGAAATTGAGAGATAAATAATGGACAGATGATTTCATGTGGCTCTGTGGCGGCCGCAGTTGACTTGAGAGGTTTTTAATAAATCAAAACATCCCACTCTTTCACGCGTTTAAGCTCCTGTTGGATGCGCTGCTCAGTTTCAGCACCATGGACAGCTCCTCTCAGACACTCAGTCCTCTGTGCACTTTGTTTTGGAAATATTTTGAATGGTCTTGTATTTACTTCTTGCCGTAAATTTTGCCTTTCATTTTTTTCGTTTTTCTTTTTTGTCGTCTTTGCTTTGACTTACTATTAATTGCATGTATTTTTTTTTAACATGAAATAATTGTAGCTCAGAACTGATGTCGTTATTCTGTTCCACTTTGGCTTTGTTCAATCATAAATGCTTGTGTATTATGTAGAAAGTGTTTCTTTCATATCACTTATTGTTTATTAATCAATAACTTCAATAAAGTGCCCTCACCTCATCAACATTGATCATGAAGTCAAACTCGTTTTGTGGTCATCTTTTGTTTCTAGTTTGTTTTTCAAATGTACTTATTTCATATTTTCCTTCACATTTGCACCTATGTTATTCAAATCTTTCTTTTATTTGACACTTTTAAAGTCATATTATTCATAATTTTAGTATTGTACCGATTCTTTTGGGTCAGATTTTTACTCCATGGGGTTTTTTGTATATTCTGAATATGTAAACATTTGGGGGTCTTTGTCGAACAGTTTTCATCAGAGCCTATTTTATTTTATTTTATTTTATTTTATTTTATCTTTCAGCTGTGCCTGGATCAACCTTCCTGGTCGGGTTGTACGGCCTTGGTATGACTCCTATCTCTTAAACCAGATCCCGCTAAGGCAGATGAAGCCTAGAATTTCACTTATAGGAAATGAATATCAAGCTCTTTGCAGATGATATGCGCATCTTCGCTTTGACGTCAGCGTGCGAGGCTGTAGGGATGAAGAAGAGCAAGGATGAGATCTTCAGCATCCAGGCCATGTCTGAGACACAAGGTCTTGAAACCCAAAACCTGGCAGGGACTTTCTGAACACTGGATGCTGACTACTTTATTATCGGACTGGATATCTTCTGCCAGATGCGGACAATAGCAATATGTGTCGTTGTTGAAGAAGCAGGTTGAGCTATTGGTGTGATTGGTGAGTACGAATCTCACAGTTTGACTGGGTTTTTTTCCACTTGTAGTCGTGACGCAAACTTTGTTGTGGAGCTTTTAAAATAATTCCTCGAATGAAAACTAAGAAACGTTGAATGCATCAGCATGAACTTTAGTGTGTGACATCACATTGACCATTTTTTACAGAGCCCACCTCGAATTTTACCCTCAGAACTCTGGAAAAAGCGGCATCTATAATTTACTCCAGGAAATTTACAGCACTTTGACCGTGAAGGCCAGTCGGCCCTCAGGAGTCAAGGCAGAAGTTTGTGCTAAATTTCCTGGCTTTAAACCTTCAGCGTGAGCGCAGAGGCGTCGAAGAGATGCAGTGTTCCGTCACACACCGCCAGCTTCCCCCTAAAATTCTGCATCGTTTAACACATTTAAGTTCAAACTCATTCCAGGAAAACTCTCCAAATGTTTGAGCTCTGCAGGGAGTCACTTCTGGCTCAGCGGGTCTGTTATACTCCGGTGGAAGAACTGATCTCAGCTACTTCATTTCGGGGGCTTGGAGATGAAGCCCATGAATATTAAAGATGATACTGCGCAGGATCTTGTGGGAACAGATGCGGCCTCATCACACTGCATCAACAGTCGCGCTCCGGATTCTGTCTCTGATTGTGGCTTCTGGAAATAATAACAGCGTTAGCTCATTTTCACTCTGGCTTCTAAAGAGCTGCTCATGTCTTTTTGGTGACCATTTGGTGCGGGTTGATACTGCCGTGTGGCAGGTGGTCAGATCTGCTGAATGAAGCTGAGAGAGCAAACAACGTTGTCTTCTACTTGAGAGAGCAACATTAATATCAACGGAAAAATTGGGCAGCGCTGTGATAGAGTTGGCACGATTCCAGATCTAAGATACCAAGATCTCTATAAATAGAATATACTTTTTAATTCACCATGAAAAAAAAACAGTTTTAAGAGTCAAGTATTCAAGATTGCTGTGTTCAACTTCGTTTTCCTCAGTTTGTATCAGGGCGAGGTGGTGATACGATACGCATCCTGATACAGGAGTATCAATACGATATATTGCCGGACTGAAATATATCGTAGCATTTGTAAACAAGAACCGTCTTACGGGGACTGTGTTTGTTTGTTTGATATGGATATAGTCCATTTAAATTTCCATAGTTTCTCACACCCCTTTTTTAATTTGCAATACTCTAGCTGCCTGGAGTACGTCTGATAAAGTGGGGGGTCTTCAAACCAGTCCTCTAAACACCAGGGGGGTCTTTCCCTTGCAGCATAGGGGCCTCCATCATGAGGTTAACTCCCCTCAGCTTTTCTCTTGTCAAAATGTCAGTGGGCCTGTTAAGGTAGGCCCTTAAGGTGGACCCTGAAGGACGTACTCTTGTGTATTCAATGGGCTTAAAATCTGGCACATCACTGCCCCCGCTCCCCAGTCAGAGATGCCCATCCCTGTGGCCCCCCCAGGCAGGCCCTGCTCCACTACTTTACTTACAGTGTTGTGTAACTTTAAAGTATGTAGAAACAATATTCTCTTTGTCAGTGTGTCAACAGAGAACACAACAAGCTACTATTTCAAAACCATTCGCTGTAATGCAGTTATGATTTCATGAAGAAACCTCATGACTTGAAACCTTAATTCGTTTTTATCATACAACAACAACTTGCATTGTCAAAGAAGGATATGAAAGTTTTTCAGAATAAGCACGTTTTAATGAGCAGGAATAGGAACAAAAGTGTGTTGCTGCTCTGCACATCTAAGTTCCAACACAGGCGTGACTTCACACGTTTTGTATTCTGCTTTTTGGCTTCATTTGAACATTGAACACTTGAACACATTTTTATTTTTTATCAAAAATAGGTCACAAAAAGTGATTTCTGGCTGTGAACATTGAAATAAATTGTGGTGCGTCTCACAGTCACGACAGAGCTTGTATTGAAGCTTGCACCTTGACTGATGTGGTGATCTGGTTCTATAGCTCAGGTGTCGGATCGTGTGGTCATGTCATGTGTCACATGACTCAGGTGATGCTTCACTGAAACTGGCCTTGAATTCTTTCTTGTTTCGTTTCTTCTCTCCACCTTTGGTTTGAAACCATACTGTTAGCAAGTGAGTCTACAGCTGCTCCACCAACACATCCTCCTTCCCGTGGAGTGAATATATTGACGTTGGGAAAGTGGACTTTTGTATCCTACACTGACGCCGATGGCAGCCTTCAGTGTTGACGCATTAGGCTTTCAATTGAAGCACACGTTCCGTCCGCAGCGCATCCTGACGCCGTGTTCAATCACATAACTCTAGTTTCAGTGGCGCATTCTTGGCGAAAGGACGCTTGTTTGCCCGTATATTCTGCAGTCCAGAAATCAGTTGATGGGCTGCAAAGCATCATGGGTATTGTTTGTTTCAACTCATCGTGACTGAGCTTGTTGCTGAGAGCGATGGCACCTCACAAGCCAGGCTGGCATCATGATGCGGTAACCTGATCAAAGTCATCTGAGTCACTGAGTTTTGGAGCTTGCGATCGGCGTGTCTGTAAACAAACAGGCGGAAACCCTTTCAATGTCTGTCAGTCCTCACACAGACACCAAGCCGAGAGGGCATTCCACGCACAGACACGACCAAGTTGGAGGTGAAGACAGCCAACAGGAGTCGTGATGAAGGAGGACATGACACTGTGACAAGTGGATGAAGACAGTGTGAACAGTGTGTTTTTCTGACAAAAGGAAGGTAGATTGTTCGGTCAGACCTCCACTCAGTGTTGGGCTGAGATAGATGGAGGTGGATGACTAAGGTTCATGATGAGTGAGGACCTGGAGGCGTGACCAGATCAGGATCAAGGTCACCAAACATTGCAGCGTGCGAGCGTTGAGACATCACCAGCTCCAGCTGCTGTCAGTCTTCTTGAATCCAGGAGACTTTAAAATGAAGCCGTGAGCGAGCTCTTTGAAACGTCTATACACACTCCAGCCAACAATCTGCCTTCGAAAATAGCTGAAATTATTCCGCTGTCCATCCGTTATTGATCCGGCGTCAGCTTTGATAACCGCCTCGTCGCCGGCTGCAGGTTGGCTTCAGCATCTGTTTATGTTTGCCGACGACAGCGCGGTGAGACGGGCTGTCTGCTGTCAGTCGTCCTCCCTGTCTCTTAAACGCCGTGTGTGAAGGGCGACTGTGTGCATCCAAGTTTTTTTTTTTTTTTTCTTTCTGCTTTTCTTAGACGTCTCTTCTGCTTCTGGTGCCCAGAATCTCGGGGGCAGGAATACAAATCATGCGCATCACAATCCCTGCCAGAGCTGTTCGCCTCGACTGCTCTGGTTCTCTTGAATAAATCACAAGCAATTACAGAATCTAATGCGTTCCAGTCACTCTGGTCGCCACCTTCCGCGCAGCATCCACAGGCAGCGAGACTTCTGTGTGTGTGCTTGTGAAGTGGAGCAGCTTCGCTCTCCGGGAAACGGCGCCAGGAAGGACCTGGACCAGTCCTCCAGCCATGATGAAATAATGTGACGGAGTTGTCACGAGATGTCACTTCTCCAGAGTCTTCGTCTCGCCCACCAGCCGCTCTGAGAGCATTTAGGAATGAGCTGTTCGGACAGTCGCCGGGAGGAACGCCAGTCAGTGTGACACCAACACACACACACACACACAAGTCAGACACCATCAGTCTGACAATTATCTGTGCATAATTAACGTTCAGTTTTTGCCCTGAACGATGATTGCTCGGAACATGGAGATGTTTCTCAGACGTCGTTGCATGTTTCAAGGTCGGAATTCTGTTAAAGGTCAAAGCTCTGAGGAGGGAAAAATTCTCCCATTACCGTTCAATAGATGTTGATGGTTTTTTTCATCAACTTAACTGCAGGTATGCAGTTATTTATGTCCCTCTGTCAATCCCAAAAAATATACCATAAATTACGGACTATAAGCCGCTACTTTTTTCTCGCCGTCTGAACCCTTATACAACAACACGGCTAATATTTGGACTTTTACAGGTGTCATGCTGCCAAAATACTGAGCCGAAAACAGTGTATTTTGAGCGCTTTAATGGAAAAGTTTGGAGACAAAGTCAGGAAGGCCTGACTGGACACATGGAGAGGACAGGGAGTTAGAGGTGAAGACAACCTATGAGAGTGATGATGAAGGAGCACATGGAGGTGTGACAAGTGGATGAAGACAGGTGGAGAACAATTTGTTTGTCTGACACAAGAAGGTGGATTGTGTGGTCAAACCTCCACCCAGCTGAGACGGCCTGCGGTGTTGGACACTCGGGCGGATTTTGAGCGCTTTAATGGCAATAAAAGATGTGAGGTGTTGATGATTCCATTTCAGAACATTGGCCAGTTTGTTTCACGACTCATCATGAGTCAAGTGATCCTCATGCATTTTTAAGCAAACCTGACCTTTCTACGGTGCAGACAGCACCACCGCACCCGCGGCTTATAGACCGCTCTGGCTTATAGATGAACAAGATCTATTTTCCTTCTTACATTTACAGGGTAGGGTCAATATTCCACTGCACACTATAGTCTGTACTTTATGGTATTTATGCAAAAAATCTATTTAGATTGATCATGTTTTCTACGGTATCATCAGTACATTGCCCGACTCAAATGACCCACTGTTCTTCCTTGGTCATCTCCCTCCATCTCATCTAGTCCCGCCTCCTTGTCCTCCTTCATCGTGGCCTCATCGGTTGTCCTCCTCTCCTCCATCTCCAACATTCTTGGTCCAACCCTGTCTCTCCTCTCCATCCATCCTAACTTTGTCCTCAAACTTCTCAGCACCACCCTGTGACGGCCTCAGCATCTTCAACTTCAACTGACTCCTCTGACTCCTGAGTCTCTGAACCATCCATCAGAGCATGGAAAGCTCACAATAACAGTGAAATATAGAGCAGAGCATTGTAATATTGGTGCTGACTGAACATGACTAAATTGAGATTATACGATATAAAGGCCCTAGATGAAGAAGACAGCTCCACAAATGGAGGGATGAGAGAAGGTTTATTGAAAGAAGCCTTCATTAAAATGGTGTTACTGAAGATTCATGATTTATTAATTGTCGGGGCAAAACTGATGAAGGCTTATGGACATAAAAAGTAACTTTCATCCTCACTTAAAATGACACAACAGACAGTGGTGTGAGTTGCAGCTTGTACAAATGCAAGGCGGCGTGGTCAGTGACACGGACCTCGTCCTGGTCAGGTGAATCTAGTCGCCAGACTCGTACGACATCTTGTTACGCTGTGACTCAGTCCATTTCCCGTGAGAAGAATGGGAGTCGGCCTCACCTAAAACCTGGAACCATGTCATTTTCCGCCTGGCGTGTCTGGGCTGTTTGCTTTCTCCGTCATTTCTCGCCTGGGTGGTGTTAGTTGTGTGAATGGGCTCGCAGGCTGCTCCCACACAGAGGGACTCCATCTCCAGCCGGCATGAAGCGGCTGCTGATCACGAGCTTACATGCCTCTCGTGGACGTGTGTGAAGCCACGAGGAGGAGAGTTTGATGTCAGCGTGCTCCGTCCAGACTCTGGAGGATTGATGCTGCGTGGATCAACACATATTTCATACTGTAGTGTCACGAAAACACGTTGAGGGAATGGAACTTTAAAATGTGTTTTGACGCGGGAAAGGTGTCTGTTCTGTGAGGTTCAATACTGCCCTCTGCAAAATATCCAACAGGAAGACCCTCGAGTGTGTCGCTCTCAGGGCGCCATCGACCTTCAACTTTCTCCTGCTGCGACCTTGAAACTTTCCTGATTGAATCACTGTTGAAAATAACCTCAGCGCTGTTGTACAGTCCCAGAAATGTGTGGGCTGAGCATCAACACAAAGCCTCAAACCTGAGGCTGAGTGAAGGGCGACAGCTAAAGAATAGGAAATTAAATACCTGTGTATTACTCATCTGTTCCAAAGGCACAGAGGATATATTCCAGTTAAGTGTGTTGTCAGTCGCCTGAGTGAGTTGTGGTACAATACAGCTGGAATCACAATACAAGCTTGTTTGTCAGGATCCAACCGTCCGAGAATCAAATAAGCAGCGGGTCAGTTTGGAGGGGCAGAAGAATCAATCACCGTCACAGGGTCAGGATCAGCTGTCGGGAAGTGTGGAGCCAGTTCAGGGTCAATGAAGCCAACACAGAATAGCTCGGAATCCAAAACAAAAACCTTTGGGAAAAGTTGTGTTTTCACTGTGTTGATTGTTTTGATTTTTTTTTTTTTTTATTGTAGAATTTTGTGGCCGAAAATTAAATGAACAAGTAGTGGTTTAAAACTGGAAAAAGGAAATCTGCAATTTAAAGGGAAACAGAGTAATAATAATAAAAATAAAAGTTATTTCTATACAGTAACTATAGGTGCTGTTATTTTTATGAATATTTTTTTTTCAATCCAAAATGAGAGTTTCAAAATCCAGAAAGACATTTTGAAATGGAGAGAAAAAAATGCTTGCAATTTTAATAGAAATAAATTGAAAAAAAAAATTGGAACTGAAAGACAGAAAACAACAGAAAAAGATTATCAAAAAAAGAAGGTTCGAGTCCTCCCCAGTCCTCAATGCGGGCCCCTGCCGGCCCTGGGGTTTTATATATATATATATATATATTTTTTTTTATTTATTTTTTTTTTTTCAGGAAGGAAAAAAATGCTTTGACTAAAATACATTGCGTTTTCTTTTTTTTTTTTTTTTAATCGATTAAAACATGACTAACAAAAGTGATATGTGACGAACTAAATGTGACTAAGAACAAGTTGAAAAAAGGGCCGAGAAAATTGAACACTGATGTTTATGACTCACAGACCTGCCGTTCAAAAACCCTCTCTCCTGTGATTGACACTGGAAGCACCGTCCCTCCGCTGCTTGGCTTTGCTCTGCCTCTCAGGTTTTGGAGAGAGAGTCATTGAAAGTCCCTCATATTAAACCTGTGCTACTGAGAAGCCTGTGATCCTGTGGAAAGAGCTTTCCAGGTAAAAGGAGACTCTCTTTTCGGAGATACAGTCCTGCGGCGAAACACATTGGATTACAGGCGACTGGCAAACCCTGGAAAATGAACAGCATGCATATTTTATTAGCGCAAATTTGCAACTGCTTGATCTGAGCCTATTTATGCCCAGGGGTCAGCAGGATGAATAACCCCTGTGATGAATTAGAGAATCAAAAGTGGAGATATCTGTCTGGACCAGAGTCGTCGTCTCACCTGCAACTTTGAACATCAAACATGCAGCACAAAAAGAATCCAAAAAAGCACCTTTTGATATGTAAATATCTCGCTCCAGTGTCCTGGCTTCACTTCGCACTGTTGTAAAAACGCCCGCGCTCGCCTGCTGCGTTGTTGTTGGGCCGTGATTCCGCCGCTGTCGCGCTTGTACCTGCCGCTAATGGTTTTAAAGGTGATGTGGTGGAGCAGCAGCACAGGCGAGGAGAAGGAGCTGTCGGGGAAGAGAGGGGGAGAGTTGGACTGGGTCAGAGCTCTTTGCCTCAGAGACTGACCTGGACCTGTCTGATGCCGAGTCTGGTCCTTGATGCTGCTCCTGGTTCAGAAAGGTGCTCAAAAAAGACGAGCTGCTCCCTCATCTCAGGTCATGTCCTCAGTCAAAGGCCTCATATCTAAGTTTACAGCGTGTTACACTCAGGTTCATGGAGCTTCACCCTCGCTCTCCACCGACGCTCTCCACCCACGGCTGCCTTTGTTGATGCACTTCCTTGAGTTTCTCTCCCCGGTTCTGCTCACTGTTTGGACTTATCTGCATGTGGTTGCATGTGTAGTGATGAGGTGGTGTTTCACATGAGAAAATAAACATTAAAAAACATTATCACTGTTTTTTTTTATGGAATTATTGTAGTTGTTGTACTTTCTACTGATATTTTTTGTTCCAAAATGAGTTTTGAATCCAGAAGAATAATTTTGTTACAGAAACAAAAAAGGTTTAAATTAATAAATAAAATAAAATAAATAAAGGATTTTGTTTTTGTATTTTGTATAATAAGGTTTGGAACAGAAAAGCTTAGTAGGGAAAATAATAATGTGAAAAAATAAGAAGAAGAAGAATTAAAAAATAAAAAAGTCGCCTGAACCTCTTCAAAAATGATAAATCTGAATTGTTTTCAGTCTGAAAAACCCACACACTCTGCCACCGCTCTCAACCCACGACTGCCTTTGTACAGTACCTGTACTTGTTCTAGGGGGTTGGTTCATGGATCATGGATCATGGACAGTCCTGAACAGTTGGAGAGAAGGCAGACTTTCATGGCGTCTTCTGTTGCTGCTCCATTGAGGACATGACAGATGAAAACACAATGGACTCAGTGAAATAAATCATGACACAGTATTGAAGGGTCAAAGAGGCTTCATGAAACAGTGTCCTGATTTTGAGAGGCCACCAGATGGCACTGTCTGCTGTTAAATGTTTGGACTTGAACAACTCATTCAATGAAACCTCACATCATTTCTAAACCAAGAGCGCCATCTAGTGGCCTCTGAAAATTAGGACACTGTTTCATCAGCCCTGTGATACTGTTTCATGACACCTCATCTACCCATCACTCATGAACAGCAATACCAACATAAAGAAGGCATGGAAGCATCAGTGACGGTAGCATGGTTTTAGAAACAGACTGGTGCAGTTTTGATCGTAAAAGGAGCAAGAATGAAACAAAAAGATGGTCTTCCATCCTGTTCAGCCAGGACTTCCTCTGGAGCTCAGCTCTGACGGCGAGGATGTGAACAATGAAAAGCCATCTGGAAGAATTCTAACCCGCCACATTAGGTAATAGTCAGCGAAGCCTCCTCGTAGGAGGTTGTGGACGCCGTGGTCCTTGTCTCTGTCCCGCAGCACAAGCCTCCTCCTTCAGGGGAGCTGGATGATGAACGTCGCTGCTCCGGTTACGGCTACAAGCAGACTTCTCTTGGCTCGTCTGCTCATGCATATTCCCGCCAAACTCCGTGCCCGGAATATCCGCCGCGTGTTGCTATTTTCACCTGAGTACGTGCTCATCCCAGCAATTCCTCTCAATATGTCATCCGTATGGTGCAGCATGCTGCCAGGATTTGATCAAAGCCCAAAGTCTTGTCGCCTGGATGTCGCTCATCCCTCACTGATGAAAGGGAGATCACACAGCAATAACCGCCTGCACAAAAACGCTTCTCTGTTCTGGGTTCTCTTCTTTGCTTTTCGTGTGAGTTTGAAATGGAATCAAACGTTGAAGACATGAACAGATGTCAGTGGTCACCCTAGGAGGACTTTTTTTTCTGAACTTAGAGGGATCTTCTCTGAACCTTGAAGGTTTATACCGACTTATTTTTGCTTTTTTAATAGCAAATACAAATTATTAAAACACTTTTTACGTCACGCTCACACAAAACTGGAGAAGAACTCTCTGTACTTTTACAGAGCTCTGCCAGACAGTCGTCACAGCCATGGTGTTTAGAGTCTCAGGAGTCAGAGCCAGACGAGTCAGAGATGAAGATACTGAGGTTGTCTTTAGGAGACATGAACAGAAGTGAGTCTGTGAGAGTTTGGAGTCCTTGCCCACCATCCCTGCACCATGTCAATCTACCTAGTTCATAGGCCTCAAAGGTCTGCCCCCTTCAGGCCAAGCTGTGTACAGCCATTGTGTTTTTTTGTGACTTTTCTGTGTGATTCAGTGGAAATAAAAGAAAAGAAAAGAAAAAGCAAAAATCAGAATGAGCCTGTTGGGACTTTAAAATAAATCGGTATCGGCCAAAAACATGGCGATCGGTGCATCCTCACTCCTGATCAAAATGAAAGCGTCAGTATTGAGCTCCGGATCTATTGATTTGTGGGTCGAGCGTTCGCCGACTGTTGTCGGCCTCATATGCCCTGAGGCTGTCGTATGTATGTTTGGACCAATAAAACATGCTTAAAGCTAATAATGATCGCGACAAGAATGCTAACAAATTAAAGCCAGCACGCCGTCTTGGAATGTTAGTGGAGTCTCTTAGCATCCCGGTATTACTAGACTCATGGTTTGTTTTTTTTCATGTTGTTTTTGTTTTGTTTTTTTAAACAACAAAACAGAAAAAACACAGGAAGAAAACACAGCCATTTACTGAATTTCATATGGTATTTTTCTCAGGATTTTTCTGTTAAAAACCACGTCCACCTCCATGATGTGTTATCCGCTTGTTTCGACTTAGTTTAACATGTTTGATCACGTGAAATTTTATCATTAAAAAGAGATCATTATTCCAAAGACAGTGCAGCTCTCATTTAAGTGGTGGCGGTGCACTACGAACATCTACATGTAATGAAACCCTCAGATTTGAGAATGTTTGCTTGAGTCACAATGAATCCTTGACAGCCAGTTGAGCAGTCAGAACTGTTGTGCAACATCTGTTGACTTTTTCTCAGAATGAACTTTTGGCTTTTGTCCGCACCTGTGTGTGAGCTGCTGGAGGTTTGTAGCTCCGGTCGGCTCGCCAAAACCTCGCAGCTACATTACACCTGTGATGCAATTCTTTAAATTGTTGCCACATACGTTCCGGCTTCTGTTTCATCCACGCGTGGAGTGTTGTTTTCTCAGGGTTTCTTCAGGCTTGGAACTGAATTATGCACCAGCGAAGTTCGACCTGTCGCCTGTAGGTCCAGCAGAGATTCACACGCTGCAGTGAAGCTGAGTGACCAGTCACAGGTTTTTACATTATGTATGTTGAATTCCTGCTCAACTGCTCCTGAAATTCATCTCTTACTTTGACCAGAAATGCTGCTGTTTTTAGAACAGTTAGATTCAAAGAGTATTTATTATTTTACTCTGGTTATTCTAAACACTGTCTGCGACAGAGCCACACAAGGATGAGTGAGGGATTGACCTCACGACCACAAAGGTCTCCAAGACAGTCATGAGGGTCGGATAAAAAAAGAGGTTGAGACACTCGACCTGTAATTTCTCAGCTGGAACTGGTCGCAGGCCTGATGCTCTTGTGTCCAGTGGAACAAACAAGTGGATGAATATTGTATAAGGTTTGCAGAGAGGGGAAATTGGATTGGAGCAAGTCACTCCAGAACACCAGTGACAGCCGAGGAAACAAGGATCCGTGACTCCCCGAAGGAAGCTGTCGGTTTAGCCGATTGGTCTCATTTGTTGTCTAAACATGGCGTGTCTTCAAGACGGGTCGCTGCTCTGCCCCGGACATCCCTCACTGCCCACTTCCCCTCAGCGAAACACGATTGTCTGAGACATTATCTGGTGCCGCCGGCGACTTTGTTTCAAGCCTTTTAGTTTCATCAGAGTGTCGCTTTACTTGTTGTTTACACCACGGCCAGTTGACTTCAGCTGTGTCACACCACCACACTCTGTAAGAGCTCACATTCAGAGGCTCCAGTTTGTGTTCCTAGATTGTGTCATACAGCTATGAAATACGCAGTATTTCTGGTTCATTATTTAACTATTTGATCACAGCAAATACTGCTTTGGTTTTCATTACATATTTGCATCATTGCTAGGGGTGTAAGAAAATCTGCTCAAATATTTATTGTGTGATATTTTAAGTAGTTATATACAGTGGTACCTCAGTTCTCGCCCACAATCCGTTCCAGACGACCATTCGAGAAGCGAATTGTTCGAAATCCGAATCGATTTTTCCCATGACAATGAATGGAAAAAGAACTCATGCGTTCCAAGCCTTAAAACAGTCTTTTGTAGGAGTGAATGTAGAGTGTCTGCTGCAGGTGGCTGTTCCTCTATGTGTGTGGCCGCTGCATGTGGGAGGGGTTGCCGAGTGAGTGAGGTCTCTCCAGAAGTGAAGAGGTGCCCGGTGCGTGTCCAGCTCTGAATGTGCGCTTCTGTGCGGTTTGGCTGTGACAAAGTCATAAACCAAGTCACGCTCTGTCCCAGACTGGCCTCATCCCTGTCCCAGCTCCAGCCCACAACAGGACATCAAACCCTTTCGGCTCTTTTCGGGGGCGTTCGAATTCTGGATTTTCGTTCGAAATACGAACCAAAAAAATCTAGAAATTTTTGTTCAACGTCCGGGACGTACGAAAACCGAGGTACCACTGTACTTGGATATGCTGATTCATTTGTGACTTGTTTAATACTAATAGCTTTTTCTTTCTGCACATTGGAGTTATTTTGTGGATTAAGGGTGCGAATCCTTCCTCTGTTGGGCTGGGAAATGTCTAAATTGTCTAATAGTCTAAGATCATAATAAACTTCTTTCCATGCACATGATATTGTATTGCATTATCCACTTTTCAGCCCCTTAAAATGATGGATCTTGTTCAGAAATAACTTGCAGTATCGCAATATATCACAAAGTATCATATCACCACTCCTGTATCAGGATAAGTATTGTATCACAAGATACCTGCCAATACACAGACTGTTCATTTCAGTATTTCTGCCTTCTTTCTCGCAAGAAGTACCATTACAATACAGTACAAATGTTGAGCAACAGTTGTGTGGGTCTGCAGAGGTTTTTGTAAGTGGTGGGTAGATTAAGTTTCATGAGATAGTATTGAACAGTTGATGAGGTTTCATGAAACAGTGTCCTGATTTCTTGACCTGGAAACTCATTCAATAAAACCTCAAATAATTTAGAAACCAACAGCGCCATCTAGTGGCCTCTGAAAATTAGGACACTGTTTCATCAAGCATGCAATACTGTTTCATGATACCTCACCTACCCATCACGATACATCATCCAATTCTGAGCGGCACCATCACCATGTATATGCGGTATCACTCCATGTGAAGTTTCTCGCATAAATTTGTTATCATGGGTGCTGTTGCCATGTAAACATAGCCTCAATAAAGCAACAATGATTTACAAAATATTGATGCGACTTTTGACACCGTTTTTTTTTTTTTTTTTTTACATCCGCCTAACACTTGGCGACCTCCTAGTTCCACTTAAACTTGAATCAACTCATCACTGATTCCAAAACCAGAAGGGTGTTTTCACGACAGCTCAGATTTCTTGATACTGTTTTTCCAAAATTGTAAATGTGTTGAGCACACAGCCCGCAAGAGACCGCAGTAAATAAAGGCCCCCTCTTTCCCATCGATGACCCTGGAGGAGTTGCTGCGTTTAAAAATAATGGCCAACTTAACAAGTTCAGTTTGGGTCTGACTCACCCCCCGCTGACCTGCCGACACGGACTTGACTGGAGTCACAGCAGCGGCCACCGTCGGAAAGATGAGAACGCCGCAGCGAGAGCGGGGAAAAAGGTCTCTGGCTCTTCATGTTTGTGGGTGTCAGGCGGATTTAGCGGGAACATTTGAGGCTAATTAATGTTTGGCTCTTCACGCACGTCTTCAAGCTAATGAGGAAGCTCATAATTATCTCTTAAGTCAGAACAGCCGACATGTGCTGTCAAGTGCGCACAAACAACACACACATACACGCCGGCTGTGTGTTCACACGCCTGACACACGAGCGGACCTGAGTTTAATCTGGGTTCTGTTGAGAGCAGCTGCTGGAAAGAGTCAGAGCCAGAAGCTCATTTTTCCAGCGCTGTGCGATTCCTCACTTCAGTGTTGAAGGTACATGAATAATTTAGGTACATTTTGCTGCTGTGAGGCTCGAAAAGATAGTTAATTTTCTGGGAAAATGTAACAGTTTATTCGAAAGTTTCTTCTCAGCGAACCACGTTGCTTTAAGGCTCGGTGCCATCTTTTCACCGCTGGTGGAATCAGGCTTTTTTTCATGACTCAGCTCATTTATCTTCCTGACCTGGTGACAAAGATGTAACTTCCGCGCACAGAAACACATTTGCAGCAGATTGTTAAAAGTTTTTTTTTGGCTTGTTTTGAACTGGCTGTGTGATTTGACCCGTCGGTTCTCTTCCTCAAAGCTGGAGAACCTTGTGACACCGCTGCAATAGCAGCAGTGAAATGAAAACTTCTGTATCACCACCTAAGTATTTCCTCTCGGAGAGAGCCCGGAACTCGTAGACTTATTCATGATTGAGACTTTATTCAACACCCAAGGTTTAGTCCTTGAACACCAGCGCGTATTTTGTTCGCCCACCGCATGGTTTTCAGTCCTCAAATGTCCTTTATTTTTTTGTTTTTTGTGATGGCTCTCAAGACTGGAAACATGTGCTACATACATACTTATATACTTATAAATGTATTCATGCGAAACGTAAAATAGAAGAGTGAATTAAACACTTATGGTTCTGCATTCATTTGGCATGTCATTCAAGAGTTTGCCCGAGCAAGTCCTCCTCCTTCACCTCTCGCCATCCTTCTCTAGTCACACCTCCATTATAAACCTGTCTTCCTCCACTTCCTCCTCTTCTTCATCATATTATTGGTCCAACTGTGTCTCTCAATGTGTCCAAACCTTCTGTCCTCCCTCACTTCATCTCCACACGTCCTGCCAAGCATCTCTTTCAATCTGCCTCTCCACCCCGCCTGCACTCTCTTCTTCGCTGGGATCACCGGAGGTATTTGTGTTGTATTTAATGTTGGAGAATGAATATAGGTGGGGCAGTAATATTGAACTTGTAGTGCCTTGTGCTCCGCTTCCTCCCCCAATTGTGTTCCGCTGAGCTCACGGCATGTTTGTGCTCCTGAGGTGGACAAAACAGACATCTGCTGTGGAGGTCTGCGGCTCACTGCAGCAGTCAGTGGAAACACTGTGAAGGGTGGATGAGGTTTCATGAAACAGTGTCCTGATTTTCAGAGGCCACCAGATGGCACTGTCTGCTGTAAAAACAGCTCAATTCAATTCAATGAAACACATCATCTCTAAACCAAGAGCACTATCTAGTGACCTCTGAAAATTTGGACAGTGTTTCATCAACCCTGCAGTACTGTTTTGTGATCCCTAGTGATCTGGTTACTGGAAAAGCCGACCAGAAAGTGACACGTTCCGAGGAGGTTCGACTGGTCCCGGTTGAAGTTTATAAAGGATACGTTTTTGTTTCATGATGAGTTTCAAAGTAGCAGCCTTTTAGTGTAGAGTTCACAAGACTGTGTCGCTTAAACTGATGTACTCACCAATAAAACATTTTCTGTTGCGATGGCGCCTCATTTTAGCATCAGTCGTTGGCATGTGACGAGGAAATGTAGCTTTTAGATTAAACTTCCTATAGATGAGTCAGCAGTGAGGAATGACGTTGCACGCAGCTACACCAGCACATGTGATGGAGAGGAGTTGATGAAACTAGTGTCGGGCGGTGCGGCCTCTTTCTTTTCTGGAGAGTTTGTTTTTGTTCATCGTCCTGCTAGAACTGTTTCATGCTTGACTCCATCAAGCCGTGGAGCTCCAGATGATTAACAGGTTCGCACTCCTGCTCCAAGAATGTTTTCTGTTCATGAGTAGGAAAAGTTTTAAATCCTCTCTAAAAGACCTGCTTCCTTTCGCTCTCAGTGATGCTTCAAATACTCGTCGAGTACCGCAGGATCCAGGAGCCTATGAAGGAGATTTGTGTTGATATGTGGTGCATTGATGGCTCTGTGTAATGGATCGATGAGGTTTCATGAAACAGTGTTGTGATTTTCAGAAGCCACTAGATGGCACTGTTTGCTCTAAAATCTTTGGACATGAACAAGTAAAACCTCACATCATATCTAAACCAAGAGCGCCATCTAGTGGTGCATCAAGCCTGCAGTACTGGTTCACGATACCACCCTTCACTACTGTGTGAAGAAGGGGACCAGAGCAAGCAGGAAAGAAGCAACGGAAAGCGAAAGTGAACCTTTTATAACCTTATGTGAAGTTGGTTTCAGTTGTTTTTGTTGTAAACATGGATGTGTGGCTGCACTAGAATTATGTGATTGTTTTGGTTATTGAATGGCGGATTAAATAAATGACTTCCTTTTCTGTGTTATTAATATTAATATTAGAGTTGGCGTGACAGAACTCAGATTAAAATCCAAGGGGTTCTAAATGATTCCTGTATTTAAAAGGCTTGTTTGACCTTTGTTCGGCTCGGCAGTCGCCCGCAGTGTTTGCCGTGATTGACTGACGCGGCGCACATCACCTGGTGTGAGGGCACTCGGTGACGCCAGTCTCTGCTGGCAGTTGAGAAAGGAATGTCCCTGCGGAGTTAAGAAGCTGGAAAATGGAAAGCAGCAGGTTGTAGATTTCACTGATGAATGATTCCTGTTTTGCAGACATAAACATGGCGGGCGAGCCCAAACCTTACAGGCCTAAAGCTGGGAACAAGCGGCCGCTGTCCACGGTGTACGGGTAAGAATCAACCCTTTATACTGGCTAATATGCTGCGAATAAGCATGTGGATAAAGAGTTTGTTGATGGTCCCGAATCTGAAGTGTAACCAAATTGTAGCAGCCAAACAATGTGGGGTGGAACAAAGGTGTTTTTAATGAGGGGGTCAAGCTGAAGACCGTCCCCTGCTGACAACCAGCAGGGAGCTGAGTGAAGGACCAGTGTCAACACTGCTGGATGTTCACTAGCAAGTCGGCCAGGACCAAAGTATTCAGATGCAACATGGCTGTTGCTTTGTGATGCGGCTTCAGAGAGTTGCAGAGTTCTGGTTTGATGTGAAGGACAAAAAATGTGAATAAAACTGAGTCACTTTGTCCGACCACAGCGGTCGGACAAACATGATTCCAACACTGGTGGTTTCAGGATACTCGACGAATAACACGACTCTTGAATTTATTCAGATGAAATTCTCATTTCATCTTCACTTCATTAAAAAACAAGATGCCCTTCAGAATGCGTGTCACATGGAGCTTACTCGTAAATGGATAGGATTGTAGAGGAGGTTAGGGATGGGCAGCGATGAATGATGGCGAAGGAGAGAGTGCAGGCAGGGTGGAGACAACAGAGACGCTTCGTAGGACAGTTAAGGTCACTTTCATAATGCATGTGTCCAACCCAGGGCCTGGGGGCCAAACACGGTCTGCAAGCAACAAGAAAACGTGTCAAAATGAAATAAAAAAATAAAAAAATGAAGTGCATCAAAAGCTCAATACATGTTCATGTTGTGAAGGACAGAATTTGTGAAGTTCAGTATTCAAGCTTTACTGTTGAACACATGCAAAGATCACAAAGGTTAACGGTTGATCTGGAAACTTACAGAAGCCAAAACAGAGGAATTCAGCGCTGAGGATATTGTTTGCTTGGGCTTGGAGGAGAAAACCAGAGTGTCTCGTGTGTGATGAACGGAAGGTGAATGAAGGCCATTTTTGTGTTCCACTCCAATCACAGGGAAGATTTATGATCAAATACACATTCGAGAATTGGAGCAGTCTGTTAAGACTCTTGTTATTTCTCTCTTATTTCCTGTTGTTGCCAGACTGTTGAATCAGTATACACCTTTGCTGGACAGTAAAATGGGTAATATTTTGACCCTCACAACAGTCAGTGTCGCAACACTCAGAGAAGAAAACACTGAGGTCCTCACTGAAAGAACAGGGTCAGAAATGAGTCTATCAGAGCGACGTGGAGAAGTTTGGAGACTAAGTCACAGAGGCAGAACTTTAGGGGTTTGAAAGTGTGACTCGAGGATGATGAAGGCAGGTGAAGATGGAGGAGGCGATCCACGTACAACAAGCACACCAACCACTCTGAATCAGCAGCAACCAACGAGTTCTTTAACTCTAGCACAGAAGGTAGTAAGAGTATTTTGTTACCTATGGTGTGTACGGTTATTTATGGAGTGTCCCAGTTGTCTCGTAAGTCAGGGTTTGGTGCTGGGAGTGATGTCACTGCAGAGCTCAGCACGTTCCAGGTACCATTGTGGGAAACTGACTAGACTAGCGATAGCAATTGTTAGCATGATCTGCGTAGCTCACATATATAGCATAAATATTTAAAATCAAAGTACGCAAGCATTTCTATTTATATGTGTCAAGGAATAGGATGCCTCAAACAATCTAGAAGTGGAATATACACAGGAGCTTGACTCGCTGTTGACACTCTGAGCAGCCATCTTGGATTCTGATCTCGGCAGTGGTGAGTATTCTCCCGCCTTCCGACTGGGCAATCCGACGTCAAGTGATGTCATCTTGGGGGCGGAGCTTTCCCAGGGCAGAGTACAACGCGAACACACTGTAATTTTTGGCTTTGTTGTTAAAGTCCAGTCAAAGTTGAAAATAAAAGGTCGTCTGGACCTGGAGGCTTCCACCTCTTCAATGAAGCTCATTTGGTGAGGACAAGACAAGCAGGGACTTTAAATTTCCACGGTGTATTTAAGTTCTGGTGTTAGGAGGACGCTAGAATCCACCTCAGCCACCTCAGTAACCAGGACGGGACATCCTGGACAGCACATGCAGACAGACTACCACTCACATACAGGGTCACTTGAGAGCTACCGATGACTCCATGTGTGACTTTGGACTAGAAAGAAACCCCTGGTTCCGCTCATGCTGGAGTCAAGCTATGGACCAGCGTGAGAAGGAGCAGACCCTCATTCCACCAGGGCGTCCACTTCGCTAATAATGATAATTGTTTTTGCTCTGCGTGGACGTGAAACTTTTTCCTCGAAACCTCAGTGACAGCGCCTGAAAGCTCACGCTGCTCTAAAGGCGCCATTAAGCACGGCTGTGATTCTCCTGTGGGCGCGAACCGATCAAAGCTTGTTTACTGCCGTCTGGTGTCACAACAGAGGCCGGCGCCGCTTTCTACTCCCAACAAAACATCCATCTGATCCACCCAGCGTTGATGATCCCACCAATTTACTGCGCTCTCATTGTTCTGTGGCGCGACGCCTCTTATTTAATGACTGTTCTGTGTCTTGTCTCACCTGTAAACACGAATTTGCATTTCACCGTCACCGCAGACTGGAATTTACGAATGTGATTAAGGCTCTGGGACTTGAAGTAATTCCAGCTGGATGTAGAAATGTATGGCGAAACCTCTTAATCCTGATGAGAACCTCTAGAAATAAAGAACCTTTTGGATTCTATTCTCTATAATCCCGGCGTTTTCACGCAGTAGATTTGGCTTTTAAACCTGTTCCCAAACAAAGAGTATTTTTCCATCAGTCGAAACTCCGTGATGAGAACCGATAGATGCGTCATGACTTAAAAAACAGTCAAGCAGCTCCCGGGCCACACAAGGCTCTTTCCCCAGTTTCATGCGCCTCTTCACCAGAGAGATCTGGCTGTGGCTTCGGTCAAGTTGCTGTTACAGGAAATAAGACGAAAAAGTAAGAGCTATTTCGGCGAAATGTCAAAATATTTTTCTAAGACTTTGACTTGTATTTACCTTTGAAACATAAAGAATAAACCTAGATACATGTGTTCCAAGCTGAGGTGGCGGCGCATGGAGCACGTTCAATGCCGATGTGAGTCGCAGTCCTGAGACCGCCATCAGATCCACGATCAACACGATTGACATGTTTCACTTTGTCCATACCTAAATTAAAGGTCTGGCATGTGTCTCACCTATGATTCTTTGTTGATGGTGGTGAAGTCAGTTGAATTCAGTGGAGTGAAGATGAGACGCTCCAGTCCGCAGCGTCGCTCACACACACACAGACCGGGGCCACATTATTGGTGGCATGAGTCACGTCCAAAAATAGAGAAGTCAAATCAATGGCGCACACATTTCTATCTATGCCGCTTGATATTTCCAGGAGGATCACTGTGAAATGTGTGAATTTTAAAAATCCATGCACAAGAGATGTATGCCGGACACAAACCAGCAACCTTGTGACACACAGGGATGTGCTTTAACCGCTATACTGCCGCTAAGTCACATGACCAGCTGCTCAGGTGAAGCCTCACAGCCTGACATGTTTGTCGCATGTGGCTCTTTTCAGCAGTAAAACAGTAAAACAATGTGGCTCTGAGCCTCTGACGGGTTGGTCACCCCTGCAGTAGTGCTTTTACTGCAGTACTGTCTTTTCTGGACCGCTCATCATTTCACACACGCTCCACCCTGCCTGCACTCTCCTCTTCACCTCCCTCTTCCTCCTGCTTCCCTCTCCTTTGCACACACATATTCCGACTTACATTCCTCTTCCCACCAGCTTCTCCTCCGAAGGGTATGTTTACACCAGAGCGACTTGGCAAAGACAAAGCCACCCCGCAAGTTGCTTTTAAAAAAAACTAGGTCAGTCTGCTGGGGGCGAGTTTAAAGTTAGTGGAAAGTCAACATGGCGCCCGGAGAGGCAGGATTGTAGCCCTTTATCTGCCGTGGAAGTCTATTAAAGGCAAACAAGGATTTGGACACTGCAATCTCTGGGGCCATCAGATCCTTCAGTGGAGCTCAGTCAGTCGTGAATCCCAGCATCTGCTACCATCGGCTTCTCTTCCATTTCACTTCTTCTGGTTGATGAATTTTTCCCTCTCTGCATACGTCACTGTAAAATCTGCTGCCACAGTTCTGTTTTTTGGGAGTTTTATGCCACAAATGTCAACAAAAATGATTTACTGCAACATAATTGCTGCTCTGCATCAATGTAACGTGTAAACCAGGAGCTTTTCTCACTTAAATCATGCTTGGTTTGAACTCCTTTATTCTTAATACACAAAGCATTAGTGAAGGGTCGATGAGGTTTCATGAAACAGTGTCCTCATTTTCAGAGTCCACCGCATGGCGCTGTCCACTGTAAAACGTTTGGACTTGAACAACTCATTCAATGAAACCTCACATCATTTCTAAACCAAGAGCGCCATCTAGCGGCCTCTGAAAATGAGGACACTGTTTCATCAACCCTGCAACACTGTTTCATGATGCCTCATCTCTACTAGGCACCATACCGTCAGTGAACATCCTCATCCATGCTACTCCTTAACCTCATACTGTATATCTGTCGAACAAGAAGAGCTCACCCTACTCTCACCCACCTTGTCTCCGATCATGTCCTGCACTGCCCTCACATACTTCTACGTCCCTGATATATTTTTCTTGATAGAAAAACACAAGTGGTTGGGGGTTTTTTTTCAATTATTTATGGGTTTTTTTTTTCAACCAAACCACTCGCTACATACTCTATCATCCAAACAAAATCCTTTCAATTCACAAATGAACTTGTTTTCGATTTTCGTCTTTGATCCTCAAATTGTCTTTTTCTCCTTTTTTGCTCTCTTGCTTTCTTTCTCTCTGTCTGCCTCTCAGTGGCTACGAATTCGACTACGAGTACTACAGGGATGATTTCTACAGCAGGTATGTGTGCCTCACAGTGCGAGCTACAAATGTGACGTAGCATTTCTGTAACACTTTGGCTCTACATCATATGAAAATGTAATAAGCAGATTCCAGTGGAATTTTCTGGGAAAGTTGAAACCGTAAATATTACATTTTAATGGTTTTTCATGCGATAGATTTGGCTTTTAGACCTAAAACTTTTGACCTAAACTTAAAACCTAAACTTTCAAACTTTCAAAAAGAATTTGTCGCAAGATGCTCCGCCACATTTAAGTTTGTTGCTCAAGTGAGTTGCGGACTGCTACTGCCACCTGCTATCCAGACCAGCTCACTTGAATTTGGCTATTAGTGATAACACTGCTATTCGAAATTCAAATAAGGTTATGTCCGGGAGGTCCGCCGTCCCTCTGTGCTGACTAATTCTCGAGGACCTCCGCTCCTTGCTGGGTTGCTTTTTCCAGGACAAAATGTCTCCATCTAGTCATCGGCCTGCGCTGATCCTTAGTAGCAGCACATATCAAGTTCCAGTTTCCTCTTCATTTATCTGCAGCTAATCGAAGAGCTGGTCTCTGCAGACACTTTCCCAAATGTCAAAGCCGTTGACAGATCTGTCGACAGTAAAGAGCAACGTCGACACTTTGCTCTGACATTTGGTGAACGATCTCATCACTCTTCTGTAGTTCCAGCGAGAGAGACGACAATTTGACATTTTGAAAACCTTTGATGATTTAATACTCCGACTGTAGGATCGAAGTAATGGAGACGGACGCAAATATTTATACTGTAATGACCTTTAAAATATCAAACCGATAACACAAACTGTGTGATGTATAATCACAGTAGCTGTGTCTCGCACGAAGCGTTTTAGCTACAGTAAGCGCAGCAACATTCCAGTGATGGCGTTAGTTGCTGTTTTGAATTTTAAATGTGGGGACAGGATGAGTCATGAAGGTCAGGCATCATTTGTTACAAGGGAGTCACAGAGAAATAAAAAAGAAACCGACAGTCACGACTTCCAACTTCCGAAAAACTTGCAGTGTCGGTGCCTTCTGTTTTCCCCCATCTTGTAATAGTCTTGTGCGTTTCAGTCTGGCTCCCCCTGGTGACGTCACCCCATGAATTAAAGGTCAACTGAGGAAGAAGAAGTTTCCCATCGAGTGTTTCAAAAAGCTGTCGTCTGCGTAATTCTAGATAGCAGATAGCAACAGAGCTGGACAGGTTGACAGGTTGAGTGAAGAAAAACCGCAATGCATTATGAGCAAATAGGCTGCGATGAGTGTTTACTACACCGTCCCTGTTCGTTCGTTGAACTCATGATGCAGAGGTTCTGTGTTTTTAACTGCCACACCCGTGAACCCTTTGGAAAAACACTGGATTACAATTGTTCTGTAATGCATGTTAGCTAAGCTACACACGTTAGCTAAGCTAATGGCTAAGTAGCTCCTCTCCAGTCATCGAAGATAGAAATGGAGTTTATGAAATATTCTTTAACATCTCAAGTGCATGACATGTTTTCATCAAATTGTGTTTCGCTGTTTCACGAGTGTCACCGAAGCAATTGCCTGTGTTGTGCCAAAAAGTTGAGGACGGTCCGTGTCGGCTGTTACACACCAAAAAATAGTCGCCCTAACGTTCATGACCTGAAATAAAAAGAAAGGTCAGGCAGGTAAAATGAGTCTGTCATATTGATTTACTCTTGCTCATTGTCCGTGTATTTTTTTGTTTTTGTTTTTTTTTTGACAAAGATGCCGACTCCTGTTCCTGAAATATGGATTTTCCTTCTCAAACATGCAGATGGCACTGTCTGCTGTAAAATGTTTTGACTAGAACAACTCATTCAATGAAGCCTCACATCATTTCTAAACCAAGAGCGCCACCTAGTGGCCTCTGAAAATTAGGACACTGTTTCACCAACCCTGCAACACTGTTGTCATGACACCTCATCCACCCATCGCTGCTGAAACGGGTCCAAACATGAATGAAACTCCAGAGCGACTGCTCTCTAACACCCAGTCCTATGGGCCAGCAGACTCCTTGTTGGTACGGACTGGAACTGAGCTTCTTCCTCTTCCCATTTTAGCGACGACAGACAGTTTAATCCCTCCCATCACATAGAAGAAAAGTGGCAGTTGGAGATGACTAATGCAATTGTCTTGTCGCTGCTGTTATCCTGATCATGTGTTAGTTGTTTTTAACGGAACGGTCAATCACACCATTTGTCTGCACCATGGTTTTAAAAGCTGATGTAAGTGCTGTTTTCTTGTCTCCAGGCTTTTTGACTACCACGGCCGAGTGGCCCCCCCACCTCGGGCCGTGATCCCCATCAAGCGCTCCAGGGTGCTAGCGCCCTCCACTCGTCGTGGCAAGACCTCCTTCCCCATCAAAACATCCTCCTCTTCCTCCTCTTCATCCTCCAGACCTCCCACATCAAACTCCTGCGGATACAAACGTATGTGCGACTAAAACTGCTTTTCAACTTTTGTCAGGAGCGAAATTGCGCTAATGGCTCCTTGCGCTTTACCAGCAACCTCCGTGCGAAATCCCACCGAGCCGAGTGATTCAACCGAAAAAGCTTTTTCCGTCAGCTTGGAATGAGACTCTGAACACAAATATAATCCCCCTCAGCAATGCATTCCCTTATTCCCGCCGCCCAGGATCCATGGTTTGGCCTTTTGATTAACTGGTGATGCATTCTAGAGTCCTAATGTAATTACCGCCCCATCGCGCCGCGGTCAGCGTCTTAAACGGTCGTCTCTATCTCGCTGCTGTGGAATTGCTTGCTGGGTGTCTTTCGTTGTCTTGTGCTCGGCTGTTATCAGCCAGCACAGACCCTGTGTGGAGACCCGCGTTTAGCTCCAGAGTCGGAGGGAAAAATCTCGCATCCCTTTAAAAAAAAAAACAAAAAGGCTAAGTAGCGTTGGTGGAGACTAATTTGCGGCTGCCAGCGCTGTGAACGATCACGCTTTGTATTGGCTCCGTCCGGGATTGATTGGGCGGCAAAATGGGGTTAGCTTGTCCAAACAGCGGGGTGAAGCACTTAAGGCTAGAACAAGTAATAATTCACTCACGCCAGAGGAGGAGGGAAAGAAAAGTGCCGGAGGTCGCATAGATCATGACGATGGATTTTTGGGTCTAATCCACTTTCACTGACAGTGAGGAACGATGCACTTTTAATTTTATCCATTTAATGTATTTTTATTTCGTTTCCTCCAAAGAAGTTTGCCTCGGTTTTCACGCTGCATTCTGGCTGTGGGTGGCTGATGGATCACTGAAAGTTTTGGGAGTTTTTTGCGGAGATGTTTGCAGATGAAGGCGGGGTTTTCAACGCCCTTCTCCTGACGCCAAGGTCAAATGAATGGAAGCATATGAAGTGTTCTGGAGGTGCGAAACTGGATTTTTCATTGGGATTTTAATTAATTATTGATACTTGAAAGCATTTCTCCAAGGAATCATCTTCATCCTCCTCGTCTTCATCTCCAACATCCTTTGTTCAACTCCCTTTCTCCTCCACAAACCATCTGTCCTCCCTAACTCTCCAAACTTCTCGTGATAGACTCATTTCAGCCCTGTGAATAAAGCTGTCCACATCAGAATTTCTCGCAGACTTCACCTACCCATGGTGGAGCAGGGTTGGGGTTAGGGCAGTTCTGGTTGTGACCTAGTTCATGAGTTGGATTGACTGGTTGATGACACCAGCATTTGTTGAGCGTTCCAATCTTGGTGACTTAAGAGCTCACTGGAAAAAGAAAGGTCACTTCCTGGACATGGAGTCGGAGCTATTTCCTTTGAGACTGCATGGGCATCCAGGTCTATTTACAAGGACTCCAGGAGGTACATGGGATTCAGGCATCTAGCAAGGGGCTCCTGAGATGTTCTAGAGAAATATCTTACAGAGAACATGTATCTATGTGCTCGGACTGTTACGTCCACGACCCAAAAAGATAAGATGTAGAGGTCGACTGAGCATAGTTCAAGTTGAAAAGTGAGTGTTCGGTTGGAGTTGGCGATTGGTCGCTGAATCGCTCTACCCACTGTTGTGTCTAAAAAAGAGCTGAGCCAAGACGCAATGCTTTACATTTACCATTCAATCTTGGCTTCGGTCCTCACCTATAGTCATGAGCCATGGGTCATGATGAAAAGAAGGAGATCTTGGATACAAAAGTGAAATGAGTTTCCTTCGACTGGTGGCAGGCGCCTCCATCAGAAATAGGGTGAGGAGTTCTGTCTCTCTGGACAGACTCAGAGTTGAGTCACTGCTTCTCTGTCAGGGCCCAGATGAGGTGGTTTGGGAATCTCATGAGGATGCCTCCTGGGCCCCCGGTTGGAGGTGTTTCAGGAAAGTGGGAGGAGACCAAGGGGTCGACCCAGGACCAGGTGGAGAGATGAGATCTCCTCACTGACCTGCGACCATTCAACTATAGTCAGAGTTGGAAAAGAGTTTGGGGCTCAGTGGAGGAGAGAAGAGGAATGAAAGTCACTGAGGCCCAGACAGAAGAGGGAGTGTGTGTAAATAAGAGGAAGGTAAACAGTGGAGGAAGGTGCTAAAAGTTGATGAAACACCACATGGTGTGTGAAAAGGTGAGGCGGTTTGGAAATATTGGGTGAGGGATGATGAATATGGAACCGCCAGGCAACAGGAAAAGGCCAATGAGATTTATGGGGACTGTGATGGAGGACACGCAGGTGGTTGCTATGAGACAGGACGATCCACTAAAACCTCTAATTTCCTGTTTGGATCAACTTGAAAACGTGCAGTAATGAACACTTTTAAGATCCGATATTAAGAATCGCGGCTTTAATCTCTGTGGAAACACCATCCTCCAGCTGATCCACCCTGAGATAGAGAGCTTCATGATCCTAAAATTAGATTCTTATCTCCTAAATCTTTCCCTGAGCTTATTAGGAGAACAACAGCACGTGTCTCTGGCTTCCACCCAACGAAGGATGAAATGATTTCGCATGAGATTTGTGTGTTTTCACGTGGATAAAACAGTAAAAATAAACCAGACCAGTCGATAAATTGGAATCACACTTTCTTACCGTGTCAGGGGTAATCTGTCCGGAGCCGGCGAGATAATACCGCGGCGAGGAAATCTGCCTGTGCTCAGCTTTGCATTAACTTGTCACATTGTTGCGGATTGAAGCACTTGAATGTGTCTCGCCGTTTCAGCTTCTGCCCGCTAGATGTGATTTCTGCCACGACCGGCGCGAGATTAGTCGCTGACCTTCAGTTTGGAATCATCCACCGCCTCCTCCCGCCGCACAGATTAATCATTCAGTCAAGAGAACCGCTCCGTGTGTGAGTCTACCTGCCGGAGTTTCCCCATGAATTCTGGTGAGGGATTAAGCGCCGACCTTGGGTGTAAAGACTGCTCAGTTTCTATCATTTATTTCATCCAACAAAGACAGTTATTTGGGGAAAAAAACACTGATAGAAGAGGAATCTTCCTGGTCTGATCCAAACTTCACCGTTGCACACAGCATATGAACAATACAGGAAACATTTTTGTCATTGACAGCCGCAGGTTCAAACCAAAAAAGGTCCCAGATATCACCGGCTGCAAGTCGCCTCCACAACAGATCAGGTTCGGACCTGCCAGATGGATATCCGTCGCCGGATTTGGAATCGGACTGTCATAGTTTGGCGGATCTCGGCCGTGTATATACTTGATTTTTCTACTTTGGCACATCCATTTTGGATCCAGCAAACGGATCTGCACCGGATGTGGCCCATTGTTCAAACTGGAGTCCATCCAGCACACGTCCAAGCCTGCTATCGGGGAAAAGATACAGATGTCTTTTGACCTAGTTTTTGGACCAGGATTTCCAAACTTCTGGTTTCTGTGAGAAGTTTGTGTCTTCTCCCTGTGTTTTCATGGCTTCCCATCATGCACTCTGCTTTCCTCCCACTGTCCAAAACAGTTGTTTGATGAATCTAAATAGTTCCAGAGTACAAGAGGCTGTCTATTCACTTGCGCCCAGTGATAGCCCCCCGCCCCCCATCCAGCCATCTCCCCACCACGTTGGAGATACCTAATGGCACCAAGTATCTAAGAGGTAGGAAGTAAAAACGTGCCACAAAAGGACTGAAAACGTGACGGGTGAGCACCAAGACTTCACTTCCGAGCTTACAGAGTTGCTGCCGTGACTCCATTCCAATGTTTTGATTCGTCACTTTCCTTACAAGAACTGATGGATTTGTTTACCGAGCGCTCGTGCGTCCGCTCCTCAGCCGTGACTAAACTCGATGGATGTCAAAAAACATTTTCAGTTCCTGCCTCTGCTGCTGCTACTGCTGTCTGCTTATACGCCTCTTAATAGACGGAGAGTTAGGAAAACAAAACTCTTTGTTGTCACGTCCCGGACTCGTCTCGTGGATGTGAGAGATTACGGTAGCGCTGGTCTCCCGCCCCGTATTTGTGACGGGATAGCTCATTTGCATGCGAATGGACTGTCATGACGTCCTGGTTTAGCTTCAAGCACCTTTGTCAGGAAAAAAAAAATACACATCAACCTGCAAGTCACAAATCTGCTTTTCCTCTGAGTCAGACTCACTGTTTCCGAGACGAGGCCCACGTTATATATGAGGTGATGAAGGTATCAGAAGGTGACAGCTTCACCCTGCTCCTCAGCAGCAAGAGTGAAAGTGAAGCTTTGGAGGACTTTTGAGGATGTTCTGAGACTCCGGAGTCAGAGATAGAGATACCGAGGTTGTCTTTGGGAGAAGCGGAGATTAAACAAAGTTTGGGAGGACTGGTGGTTTAGACTCATGGGGGGAGGGACAGAGTTGGAGATGAGCCAGTGAAGTCTGTGATGGAGGACATGAAGGTGTGTGTGAAGGTAGGTGGAGGGGCTGAAGTGCAGATTTTTGATGGGCATTCCTAAAAGATTGATGAAGATCAAGAGATGAAGTGGAGAAGTTTGGAGACAAAGTTAGTCTGGTAATTCAGGAACAGGAGGCGAAAGTATGACACGTGAGCAATATAAACATCGCAACTCTGGAATACTATCCCATACGGAAGTATGGAAGACCGAAGTTTGAACATGGGAACCAATCTACGCAACAGATCACCAGGCATGCTGCACGACAGGAGGAAGTCAAGTCACACATGACAGATGAGGACACCTGAAAGACAGGTGTAGGGAGGGACATCTTATCTCTGCATTGAGTTGACCAGCTGATCTGCTTCCTCCATGGCAACTCCGAGTTGTTGGAGGTGATGTGTCGATGAGGTTTCATGACACGGCGTCCTGATTTTCAGAGACCACCAGATGGCACTGTCTGCTGTAAAATGTTTGAACAACAACCAAGTCAATGAAACCTCACATCATTTCTAAACCAAGAGCGTCATCTAGTGGCCTCTGAAAATTAGGACACTGTTTCGTCAACCCTGCATTACTGTTTCATGATACCTCATCGACCCATCAATGAATGAAGCCACCGGAATCAGGGTTTGCCTCGTGGTTGTCTCCAACCTGCAGCCCTTGTATCGAATTTTAAGATCGCGTTTGCTGGGTCGTCAGGGGGAAGGCGGGGAACATGGCCAAGCCAGCAGGTGCCATGTTGCGCGGCCAAGGAAGATGCTCTAGGGTGACGCCTACGAGTGCCTCCCTGCATGCTGGGGCCACATGATGTTCCAGATGGTTCTGCAGGCCAAGGTCTTCAGGGGCCATATTTCTGAGTGAAGGAGGATGTAGAGTACTTGCGAGAGATGTTCTGGAGACACCAGTGGTTTCTAGAGGGATTGCGGGGCTGATGCTGCCTGGGTTCTTCTGCGGTCGACCTCTGGATTTGGGCCCCCATTGTGTGTCACTACGGACCATAGGTGAACAGGGTCACGCTATAATGTCAATGCCAAACCGCCGAGGAAGCAGAGCTGGTCCCTCACTGACATCCATGAATTTGTCTTGTTGTCCGGCTCGCTTGAAGGCCAAGTTTCACTTCACTGTCTGTGCCCAGGGCCTCTCTCAAGTCACACAACAAGCCCTAAATTATTCAGCGGCGCAGTGAATTGCTGGACAACATGAGTCAGTGAACACAACAGATAATTGAAGGACAAAAATAAGAGGAAAAACTAAAGCGGTTGCTCACCACTAAACAACAAACGCCATTAAATACAGTAAACCCAAAGTCAGAGATGAACACAAGATGCTGCCGTCTGATGCTTTCAGCGCCAGGTCACGGCAGGTTCGGGCAGAAAGACTGCGCCAGCAGGAGCCCGCGTAATGAAGCCTTCAGCCTGAGAAATGTGATTTTTGTGTCTGGTGACAAACAGCAGCTGGTGACTGAACGATAACAAACTTTCTCGACAGGTTGATCCTTACAGCCAAAACTTATCATGGCAGCGCAGCATGTCGCGCGTAAGCCGTCGACTAATCTTCAAATTGAAAACGACAGGTTTCCGTCTCCACTGCGAGGCTTCGCAGTCTCGCAGATTGAGCCGTTTCCTCGGGGAATCGGGATGATACCATGGTAAAAGTATTAACAGATGCCGTCTGTGAAAGTAAAGATGTTTTGTTTCTGTGCCTCAGCAGTGAAGACGGAGCAGCTCCAGACTATTAAGCGAGAGCTGGGCCAGATCAAGACCAAGATCGACTCGTTGCTGGGACGCCTGGAGAAGATTGAGAAGCAGCAGAGGGTCGAGTCTGGTGAGGAAAGAGGGGACGGGGAGGGGGAGCCATAAGTCCCGCTGACATTGTGAGAGATAAGAGCAGCAGGGTACTCCGTCATGGCGGCAGACAGCTGTCGACATCACACCGGCTCATTTTGTAAATCTATATAGATGCCCTCTAAAGCCAGGAGGCTCGGATGGAAGGTCGTTTTTTTTGTTTGTTTTTTTTGCTCCCCACTTGAGTGCAGCGAGGAATTGTTCCAGCTTCACAAAAGGGAGTCTGAGCATTGGCAGACTTTGAGATTTTCTCTCAGGCGCAGGTTCAATTGTATGTTTTTCGTTTTATTGAATGAATTTCTTTCGTGCTGTGAACAGCGCGTAACTACCACCGAGGATGAATTGAAATGCTGCGTCTCTGTGAAACTGAACTGATGACATTTTTTAAGACTGTGGATGAAAAGTTTTCAAGATCCAAACTCCATTTGTGTAGTTCATATCCTTCAAATCATGGGTGACCAAACTGAGACAGGATAGCAGCGGGTGTAGGTTTTTGTCGGGGGAGCATGTTTGGAGATCTCGTAGTGATGGGTTGATGAGGTTTCATGAAACAGTGTCCTGATGTTCAGAGGCCACCAGATGGCGCTGTCTGCTGTAAAATGTTTGGACTTGAAAAACCCGTTGAATGACACCTCACATTATTTCTAAACCAAGAGCGCCGTCTAGTGGCCACTGAAAATTAAGACACTGTTTCGTCGACTGTTTCATGAAGCCCCATCTACCCATCACTAGAGAACAGATGGATTGGTCCTCATCCTCAGTTGTTTGAATGACCCCCAAGTAAGATCCAAGTGCTGCTTATGTTCCTCAGTCCCGCAGTGGTTTGTTGTTCTACCCCAAAATCTTGGGACGGAAAACCTGTGTTTTGTCAGGGTTTTGCGTCTTAAATGGGGATACCCGTTGAAGGCTCACCCTCGGGTACATGACCTTTGACCCTTTGCTGCTAAATTCCCCAAAGAAGTGTGTCCACAGCGTTCGTTTTGTGTTGTCAACGCTTTGGCCAGGACCTGAACTGGTCGCGAGGAAGCCCTTTATATGGCACCTCAATGTTCTTTCCATCAATGCTGCCATGACTCTGAGAATATATCAATGTCCACAGATCATAAGGACTCAAAACTGATTTGAAGGGATTATTACAGTCTCTCAAAACTGAGTCCAGCTGCCTCATTTAAAATTACCATTGAGAGGAAAAACAACGGAACGCTGAACATGTCAAACCGTGATGTCTCATTCACCGCTGCAGCGCTCAGCGGCTGACTCGGAGCGGCAGGTTCAACTCTAGCGAATCCTCCGTGGAAATACAGGCAACCCTGGCGAGCGTCGCCGGAGACGAGGACAACTTTAAATGGCCGTGCAGAAGCAGGTGTTGGACAAGCTGCAGTCCTTTCTTGACACATCTGTTTCTGGAAGTGACAATCGCTGCTGCGAAAATCCTTCCAGCTATCCTTTCAATTGCTAGGCGTTTTTTTTATCATCACGTTTTCCTCAAATATTCTCTTCAAACTGCAGCATAAGTCCCTGAAGCTGCTTGAATCTGCATTGTAATTTCAAATCAGAGAGGCTGAGCAGGGACGATGCATTCAGGTGCTGTCAGCACAGTTCACAGTTCAAGTCCTCAACATTCAAAATGGCCGACATTGCAGTGTTTATTTTCTTCACCAGGGGTCTGAACTAGTGAGAAGCTCATTCATCCAAACTAGACTCACAGCAGAACCCGTTCCAGATGAAGGGAAGTCTGGGCCTCTGACCATGGACAGCTGCCCCTGCGACCTGATCAAGGACTGCTCAAGACAAAAAAATATTAACAAAGAATCGTGCATCGTGTGGAACCAATAGAATGAACACAGCATTAGGACATTGTTTGTTTTGTTTTGGGAAGATGAGGTTCCACTCCTCAGTTGGTGGCGCTGTCTGTTCAAAAGTCATGCAGGATTTGGTTGAAATCGTGGCGTTAAAGCCAAAGATGATGGAGCAGAGTGCCATCTAGTGGCGTCTGGTAGACATTGTTTCATGAGGCCTCACTAGCTCAGCACTGGTGGTGGAGTGTGGAGGGATATGTCTCTGCCATCCGGTTGCGAATAGATGCTCTCACAAGTCTCTCAAAGTCGGACAATTGACGTGAAAGTCGGACATTTTAAATGTCATTCATTTCTGTTATGTCATGAGTGATGGCAAGCTCTACCTGAAATAGAATGTAGATTGGAGCTGTGTGTGGTATCTGCTCGTCCACATGACTAAACCACATATTAACGTTTCTCAAAACATCACAATGTCTGTGTTGCCTGTTGCTGTCAGTCTTCACTTGGCTTTGCCCACGCAGCATAGCGTCATTTCTGTGCCGTCAGTTTTGAACTTGTAAGAAACAAAAAAAGATAATGGCTCTTTCATCTCAGATTGATTTGAGGAATCGAGAAGGAGCAGAAAAGAAACAAAGTTTTGAATCTGAAAAAAATGTTTAAATTCATAAATAAAGAAAAAATGCAAAAATAAGTGAAGAGAAAACACTATAGTAATAATATGAATCAAGTTACTCATTTTCACATTCATTTTGTACTGAAAACTATTAATATTTTAAACCTCAATAATGGGGCATTATTTTATTCGTTTTTTTTGTTTTGTTTTTTTTCAAACCTCAATGGCAGTGGTTTGAGAGGTTGGGAGTCTGGATCTTGCAGCGCATTTTTACTCCTATGGTGTCACATTTGGACGATCGTCAACTGAACTTCGGTGGTCCAGGGTGGCAAGGAAGTCGGACTTGGGCAGGGGACTTTCTATTGAATAAAAAGTTTCCCCTCCCGAGGAAGTATTTGAGGGGAGGGTGAAGACATGGGGTGGTGCTCCTTAATGTCCCATACTTGAGAAACAGTTTCACCAGGTATATACAGTGTTGAACCTCATGTGAACCCGCACACCGGACCGGCACATTTGTTCAGTCCACCACGTTAGAATGTGACGTCTCACTGTCGAAATCTCGATGATGCTATATATATATATATATATATATATTTTTATTTATTTATTTTTGGGTTTTTTTTCAGCCAAAAAAGCGACGACAAAATTTTTGTGCTTGTTTGATGGTCCCCGAAGAGACTGTGGCCCCAGTCAAAATGTATTGTGCAGTCTCTTGCTCAGACAATGACTCAGATAATCTGGACGATGGTTCAAGGCCACTCCTGAAGTTGCTTCCGATCTCTTCCTCACACAGAAGCCCAGAGAAAGTACGACGATAACTGCGACTCGATGAACGAGGGCTCCGTGTCCGAGACGGCCTATCACTCCGGGGACGAGGGGCCCGAGGGCCCGCTGGATGTTGAGGCAGGAGAGATGTCGGACGGAGGCGAGGACGACTACGACGAGAACGGCAGCCAGCATCTGGTGAGCTTTGACAGGGGAGACGGGACGGAGCACAGTGGGAGGTCTCCAGTGGGCTGCTGCTCTTTGTCTCGCGGAAGATCATTTCCCCGAATAATTCATGAGCGCTGATGTGAGAGCAGGAGGCTTCGCATGAGCGAGAGCTGAGCGAGGCAGGAGTGACAGTCGCTCAACCTGGACCCACTCCACACACAAGAAATGAAACTATACAGCGGGCGGCCGTAAGATTGTGACCACTTGCCTCGACTTATGTTGGAGATATCGTGTCGGTCACTAGACACCATGATCCAACGGTTGCCATAGTAACACAGCGCATCTCTTAAATTCTCTGAATCTTTGTGGATGATGATGTTTTCTGATGATATGGTGAATTGCAGCCACTGGCAGGATGTTCAGAGACTCGGGAGGCAGAGTGAGATGAGTCAGAGATGAAGATCCCCTGTCAGTGGGAGAGTCGTTAAGGGACGAAGTTGAGAAATGAGTCAGAGGGACATGTGGAGAAGGTTGGACACAGGGAGCCTCGGGATATTGATATCGATATGAAAGAGTCTGGAACATGAGCAGCAGCAAATGTCCGTCTCTAATGATGAATTTATTAGTCGTTACCCGAGTCCGCATCGTCCTCCACAAGCTCTAATCGAAAGGATTATTCTCAGACACGGTGGCGGAGATTAGATCTTGGTGGAGGTCGCTGTGAGGACGGAGGGTGATAAAGCAGAGGTGAACCTCTGCAGCTGATCCTCACTTCCTGTCTGTTTGTGTTTGCAGATAGAGAACCATGTATCAGACATCGACAACTGAGACCACAGGTGAGAGGCTTCACTCCAGATCGCACCCCGGCAGCGTGGCTGGTGAAGCAGGGTGCTTCTCATGTGACACAAACATATCTCAGTCTTTGTGAGGTCCACTCTTTGCCATAACCTCGGGACTCTTAACCAAACTGAAACCTAATTATAATGACCCAGTTGTTTTGAAGTTTTCATGAGGCTTCACCTTGTGGGGTCCAGCCAAATGTCCCGAAGACATATGGTCCTCACAAGGATAGTGTTTTGTCAAGAATTGCTCGCACACACTGATGCGACTCATAAAGATTGGATTCTCGCTCGAAGGCACATACTTTAATTCAGTCCTTCTAAAAAGGAAATGGTAAAAACACCATGGAAATTATTTATATACGGTAATATATCTTGCTGATGTCTGTCCATTGTGTCTTATTTGCATAATAACTCTCTACACACCTCAATTTCCCAAGTGAAGTATGCTTTGCTTGGGAAGCAAATAGTTTCTACATGTGACGGTGGTGGAGTCTATGCACAGATTGTTGTGGTATATTGTTTGTACAATGGCATGAAATATAACTGTAAAAACATGTGGCCCCAGGGCCAAGTTTTAGCCATCTGCCTTCATGTGTGTGTTCTGAGAGTATCATGTTTCATCTCATTGATGTCTTTTCCTACTTTCTGAATTCACTTCTCTCGAATGATGTGCACGTGAGGTTTTGTGAAACGGTGTCAGTTCTCAGAAGGTGGCGCTCTCAGAATCCTCTTACATATACAGTAGTTGTTCAAAGTCAAAACTTGAGGTCAGAGAGCGCCATCTAGTGGCCTCGCAATACAGTGTTTCGCGAAACCTCATCAGTCCATCACTAGTTTTCACTTAGGAAAGTCAAGCTATTGTTATTATATAAAGACTTTTTAAAATTATTTTATTGAATTCTAATGTTTCAGTAAATTAAGCAGAAATATTTTGTTACACGTTTTAACAATACTGACCCTGTTTACCCTCAAATTGATCGATTTACATTCAATATCCTGATTCACATTTATGGATAAGAATATTGAATGTATTTCCTCTATTTACTTTTTATCTTTTTAGACATAAAAGATCAGGTTCTTATAGATTAACTTGCATTTTATTATTATTTTTTTTAAATTAATCAGAATCCAAAATCTTAATCCCAAGGGATTTTTTTGTTCGTGACTTAATAAGGTCTGTAAACAAAAAAAAAGTATAAATATAAAATGTAAACTATAAAATACAAAATGCAAACATTTCATTTTTTTAATAATAATAATTTCATTAATAATATTTCTTTAAAATAATGAGTTCCCTATGTTTTCCCACATGTTTATTCATATTTACTATAATCTTAATCTCATTGACATCTACATTATAACAGCATTTTCATTTACTTCTGCCTTTTTTCTTTAATATTTATTTATGTTGGAGCATAAAATAGTCAGCAAAAGAGCGTCAATTTTGACTTTTTTTATTTCATATTTTCAGACAGTCCCTGATAAGACTGTGTCCCCAGTCATGATGTATTTTCCCACCCTGGTATTGAGGACTGTCTTTGGGGCGTTTCACCATGAAATATTCATGCTATAGTTTAAAGATTCTTTGCCTCACACACTGTCACACTGTGCAGTCTCTTGCTCAGACAACAGCTCCATCGCACCATGCAGCCTCTGGGACGTGTCATTTTCATTCATAACCCAACGCTGTTCGTAGAACTGTCGGAGTGAAGGCTCACAGATTCATTCAGGGACGTCGTAACCGAATTAAATTGTCTCAGTTAAAACTGGATTCCAAACAAAGTCCCTGTCAGGACCGAACAGCAACATGTCTTTATTTATCGATGCTAAAAATATCAACTTTATTTCCACTTCCTGTTAGTCTGGACTGAAGGAATAAATGTCTGGAGTGTGGAAAATCCTGAAAATGGTCTCGTCCGGCAGGATTAGCCAAGCAATGTTTGCAAACATTGGAGGACGTTTCCGAGGACGTTTCAAAGCGTCTGGGCTGATAATCCCCGTCAGATTTACGGCTTGTGAAGTTTACATTGTGTTTGAGTCCTGCGGAGCGTGTGCTGATCGCTCTTATCTCTGCAGGGCTGAGGATGCACCGGAGGAGGGGGATTTTGGAGGGATGAAGACACAAACACTGGACTGCAAGTTGTGTTCCGGAGAGGCCCGACACCAACCGAGCTGCTCACACACACACACACACACACACACGCCTCCAGGATCTTTTTTCTTTTTTTTTTTTTTTTTTTGACCTCTTGTATATTTTGTGCAGTTCACTGGAAGAAAATACAAGTTTTAATTTATTAAATGTGTAATCTGTAATTGCAAACTACTGTCTGTCGTTGCTCTGAAGAATAAAAGGCTTGGAATATTTTAGATTCCCGAAGTTGAATGGCTGCCATCGTGTTGGGGTTTTGAGCCGACAGCTGTAAAGCAGAACCGTGTCCATTTATCACGCCGGTGTCACGCGGGGTTTCTCCGTCGCGGGTTCAGACTGGCGCCAACGTTCCCAAGGCTGCGGCTGCCAGCAACCTCTGGCAGGGACTGGAGCACCAGCCGAGGCTGGAAGGCTGCTGTTGCGACGCCAACGCTCTTCCTCCTCCACCACCATCATCTTCCTCCCTCTGTTTGAAGCTATTACTGCGAGGTTTTGAGCAAGTATTCATCAAGGATCGAGCGCTTAATCACACGACGAGTTTGGTCGGGTGACGGACGGAATCTTGAAATGGAGTCAACTAATCCTGACAGACAAAGACAGGATTCAGATCCATCCCAGGAGAGAACTTTCGGTCGAATACTGCTGGAGATGAAAAAGAAAACATGATTCATAGAAATGTACTTTCAGAAGAGGTTCTAACCTTTAAGGCACAAATATTCAGTAAACCACTTGAACAGTTTGGTTTTATCGTCGACTCACTACATTATTCTCTGGCAACACACTCTCAGAACAAACTACGAAGGCCACAGTGTACTGGAGAGCAGCCTGGTTTCAGCTTGAGGGGCTGAGAGGTTTAAACTCAGCGATACTGTATGTTCACACCAAACCACTTGGCAACACTCACTACTTGCGCCTGAACCGTCGCTAGTTTCCTGCCACCAAAGCGACTTCCTCCCGCCTCTCAGAACTCATCGGTCTGCTGGGGGCGGGGCTTAAGTTACAGCCGAGGTCGGCAATTACATTTCCTTAATTTCCATCTCGTGTGATGATGAAATTACGCTTAAAAATGCACCAAAGATGTTGGTTTGTTGTGTTTTATTTCATTTAAACCACATTCCATTTAAAGATTATCGATGCATTTCAAAATCTACTTTCAATTCTGATGTATTTTAAGGGAGAAGAAATACTCCTAAAACAGCCAACAGACAAATAATGAAGAGAAATAATCATACGGGAAAGTAATGTTTCAGTTGCATCATAATGAACAAAACACAATGCACGAGACATTTTTGTCTTGTGCGTTTTTGTCAGAGACAACTAAAATGTCAGTTTTATATTTTTGCTCTGACTCCAGGAAGGCAGCATAAATACAGTCAAAGGGCCACATTTGGCCCCCGGGCCACACTTTGCCTAGGTCTGAGTTAGAGGAACCTCAACGTGTCGGGTGGTGAATATTGTTCCCTTAAGAGCAACAAAAGATCTTCTCTGGGTCCATCAGAACCTTCACAGGAGGTGGCGAGTCCTGACTCCCAGAATCCACTACCATCATCTTCTCTTCCGTTTCACGTCTTGTCTGTGAATCATTTTCCCTCCCTGCATATGTGACTGTAAAACCTGGGCTCTGATTGGTTAATGCACCACAATGGGTCGACAGATTTTGCTGACATATGTCGCCTGAAGCTGCGACTCTGTTGCCCCAAACGTGCCCCGACAGTTTGTGATCACAGTTCTACATTGACTTTACATGGGAATCAGGTGCGTTTGTGGCTTGAATGGTGCGAAGAAACTTCTATTTCAACGGGTCATTGTGTGTCACATGGTTGGGTTTAGAGCAATTTTCTCACCAGTCCTTATTATACCCAAACACACACACACACACACAGTTTAACCAATGTCAGCTGAAACAAGCGGCACCAGACTGACTATAAACCGATTCACTTCAGACACCTGAGTGGTAAAATGGTGACTGGCTGGAACAAAAACCTGCATCCACTGTGGCCCTTTGAGGACCGGTTTGAGACCCCTGGTTTAGAGAGACACAGGCACATGAGGAGATTAAGTCAATCCTCCCAGCATTTAGATGAAGATGATGAAGTCATCAATATATCAGTTAAAATGGCCAAAGTCTTTCATACACCAGAAGAACCCAAAAACAGAAACAATGCTGTAGCACTACAGAGTTGAGGCAAGATACAGGACAACCACCTCAACATGGATGATATGAAAACAAAGATGTCCGCCAGCCATCCATCCTGTGGATGACATTTATCACTGTGACAAAACATCGAGCACAAACAGATGCAGTGCTGAAACGGATGAAGCCTGTTCTCCAGTGATGGATAGGTGAGGCGTCATGAAACAGTGTTGCAGGGTTGATGAAACAGTGTCCTAATTTTCAGAGGCCACTAGATGGCGCTCTTGGTTTAGAAATGATGTGAGGTTTCACTGAATTAGTGGCTCAAGTCCAAACATTTTACAGCAGACAGCGCCATCTGGTGTCCTCTGAAAATCAGGACACTGTTTCATGAAACCTCATCGACCCGTCACTAGCGTTCTCTACCCATCTGCCACCACCGGGTCCAGCAACGGCGCTTACATGGTGCCAAACCCTTCCACTCTGGAGGCCAGTTTCAAAAGCTGCCAGTCAGAGCTAATGGTGTCTCCTTTCATTCTTGCGCCTTTTCACGACATTGACTTGTAAAGAAAGTTCCCTCTGCTTTGATGAGCAGTTTTTCAAGCGCTTCCATTCGTGTCGAGTTATTGGGTCGTTTCACTGGCCCGAGTCTATTGTCGCCACTAAATGGGCCAAGCTCATTATTCAAATGTTCATCAGTGCGGCCGTTACTGGACGCAGCTCGCGGTGAGAAAGTCTCCGGGCAACAGCACGACACAAACGCCGGCGCCACCTGATGACCACGAAGGCAGACCAGCTGCTCCGGAGACAGCAGAGATCTTAATTAGCTGCCACATTAACGTTAATGACTTACAACGGAATCGCAGCCAGGCTCTTTAACCCCTTCGCCACGGAAGCGTTGGACGGTGGGCAGAATTCTCTGAAACTGGAGCCTTAATTGGTGCACTGAATCACTGCACCGGAACTGATCTGATCTCTGACACTGTGGTGAGGCCGAACTAAGACCCATTTCCTGGGTCAGAACCTTCTTATTGGGCTCGATGGAAGGGCTGGAAATACCGTAAAGCTCAAGCATTATATATGTTTTATAAATACATGAATACTAGAGTGTAAAATAAGTGATTTCAAATGTTTAGAATTTTTTATTTTATTTATGTCTTACTAATTTCTATACAATTCGGGACAACTGCCTCAATTCAATTTTGGGGGGTTCAGAGTCACATGGATAAATAACATTAAAAAGAAACAGAAAACCAAATTTAGCCATTCATCCATCCGAACTATGACATTTATCCAAACCAGCTAATAAAAATCAGATTTAAAGAATGATATTAAGAGAAACAAAAATATAAATAAATAAAAATAAATATAAAATGCACCTTTAACGGTGCAGTAAAACCCCAAGTTATAAATAAGAAATATTAAATAAAAATATTAATTTGGTTTATTTTTATTTTAAAAATTTAAAAATTATTTAAAAATTTTAAATTTTTACACCAAAATTAAAATCCTTGGCATGTGCTGGACTCAATCTCACTTTTCTATGCATGTTTTCATTGTAGAAGAGTGAGAAATTGCTTATTTATTTGTGGAGTTTAGAAGTAGCTGAGAGCAATTCTAGGAACACTGTACACGTCCGCTAGCAAGCCACCACCGATTCCGGACTGCGGGCTCTGGGTCGCCGTACCTTGTGGGGTAAAGGAACGGCTTCCAAAACAATGACTCCGTAACTGAGCCATCATATCAGAAGGAGCTGAGGTAGAGGTGAGTTGTAATGAAGTTGCGACACGTTTCCAGAGCTGAGAACTCTGTGTATTGGCGCCTCAGTCACTGACTTACATAAAGAGTAGCCTCCTTTCTAATGCGTAGACACCAACATTTACCTGCAGCTAGAACAGCATCACCACTGTGACCTGCCCAAGTCAGAAAACAGCATATTTATCTGACTACTCACGAATAACAAATGAGTTTCCACCTTTTGTTGAAGCAGTTCTCTCTCGTCGCCTCAATATTTAACTGCACCCTGGGAAGCAATTGTTCTGCTGGAAACTGAATTAATGGCCCCAAAATTCATTTCCACGACTCGATAGAATATCTGCAGGCCTGGGTTACACAACAGTCCCTGATGGAGCTGGTGGAAGAATAAATACTCATGAAACTCCTGCAGCTCTTTCAAAAAAAAAAAGATTTTTGGGTTTTTTTTTGTCCTTCAGAAGCAATGTAAACAGCTGGATAGCATTTCATGTATTAGTGCTGTGTCCAAAAAGGATTTGAAGAAAAGAAGTTGAGTCTGTTCTCATGTCTCCTCCTGTCATAGAACTGTTTGTTGGAGTTTATCGAGCAGCTCAGGAGAGACAAGGCCAGGTGTGCAGACAATGCGCATTTTTGTACAAATATTTTTGTATCAAACGGCATGTCTTCTTCTCTTTGTGTCTTCAGTTCATGGATGAAAGCTATCCTCAGCCTGCGCCTGACGCAAGGCTCCAAAAATGTATAGCACTGTTTCGATGAGTCAATAAAAACGTGCGTCACATGTAGTCGATGACTCCTGTTTTTCTGCTGAGTCATGTTTCTCTCATAACTGAATCACCAGCCCATTGTATTCTTCAAACTTTGTGTCAAAATAAAGTGGTTAGACTTGTAGAAAATGATGGAATTTCCATCGGCAACCTTTGAATTATAATGGTAACAGATATCACAACTTTGTATTTTATTTTTGGACTTTTAGGTTCTGAAGTTTAAGCCAAGTCTGTGGCCCATCAAGTCATTTTATGCGGCCAGCGAGTGCACATTGTTATTGTAACTACAAAGTTTTCACCGTTCGCTGGCAGTTTCTGGTTCTGAATTCAATTCATCTTGAAACTTCCAAAAGGAAAGCGGCAGAGGATCTGGAGGAAAAATAGGATTTGAGCTTGTCAGAACAAGATATGAATGATCGGATGAAGCTCAAACCTGGTCGCCCTTCGTGAGGTCAACGCCCTGTTGAAGCAGTGTTGCAAAAAGTGTTGAAAAAAAATCCCTAAAAGAAACATCACAACTAAATGACACGAACACGTCCTCGCAGAACTACAGTCGTGGCTATGTGAAGAGACCAATGTCAAAACTCCCTCCTCTGCTCCCCTGTTTCTCTGTCAGATCACTTCCGGATTGGCTTCATTCTGCACCGTTTTCTTCTCCTTCTAAGATGATTTTCTGGGGACCAAAGTCAGACGTGTCATATATGGATGTACAGTCCAGTCAGCTGGCATCCAAGCATTGGATCGTATAGCGTGAGAACAGGAATCGTGAGCTGTAAAATGCGATTCACCTGTAGCAAAAAAGCAGCAGCGGAGTACCACGGATGAAACAAAAAACAAAAACACAGTCCGTGCCCAACTTTAGAGGGTGAAGCTGTGCAGCCCAGAACTTCAGTTTCTTTAAGGGAGCTCTCCATTCTCCACCCAGTGTTGCCCTCTCCGCTAGCTCCTCTCCTCCCGGTGCCAATGACTGCGCACCGGTACGCCACATCATGTCCTACACGCCACTATGTTACGGGCGCGTCTCCTTTTCCGAGGTTCTGAAACATGATCCCAGGGGTAAATGGGAATCAACTGTTTCCATTCCCATCTTTTCCAGGTTTGAAAACAGCTTCGGGTCGCAAGTGAGCAGCGTAGCAACACTGTTCTTGTAGGTACCACTGAATATGCGAAGTAACTCTTCAGCTTCAGATTACTTTTGAGTTTCTTGGCATCCTCTCATCGGATCACTCAGAGTGAAGGTAATTTTTTCAAGTCCTTCAGCGCTGCACACTGCTGCTCCAACCTCTTCTGTCGAAAACCTTCCTCCTCATCTTATTTCCGTTCATGCAGCCGGCCGAGTAGAAAAGCGTGAAACGGATCTCCGACATCCATCGACTGCGATCCTCCTCAGGCCTCCATCATCCACCCCGATCTGACCCACCGAATCAATCAGGGTTGAGATATGGGCGTCCGTCACGGCGCAGGGCGATCTGGGCATGCAAGGCCTGGTCCTAATAGACAAAGAGGTGGAGATCAATAGGCAATTTGGCCTTGGAATGAGGCCGGAATGGAGGCTGGAAAATTCATTTGATTGTCCTCAGAGAGGTTTCGGAAAGGCGTGATGAACATTCATGAGCGGCGCAGTGAAGGAGTGAATCGTTCATCCTCAGTGTCAGGCCTCACTCCGGAGAGCGGCGGGTGGATGAATATCTCCCGTCAGGTGGAAGTGAAAACAGACGGACTGCCGACCTTAGAACTGAAACCTGGGGATTCAACCCGCCATGTCAGCAGAGAAAGCAGATTATCAGTGGACTTTTCCACCTACAGACATCCGACTTTAACACGCCGAGCACGACTACATTCACACAATCGGCCTCAGAGAGACGTCAACAGTCAAATCCTGAACTGCAACTTGGTCTGTCTCGAGGCTTAAAACCCTCCTCTGTTCAGTCGCAACATCAGCTCCTCTGTGGAGGAGTGGAGGGGTCACGCAGGGGGGTCACAGAGCTGCCACTCCAAGATCCAAATCTCATTCAAATGAAAGGCTACATTTTTGGGAAATCAGACGAGTCAACCAGGAACAGAATGAAACTGATCGATTGGAATCAACCTTTAATCTGTCACTCGTGAGATTGATTCAGATGAGGCGTTTGGCAGCGGTCAGGTGGACCGGCTCTTGGCAGCAGGACTCGGTCTGCGTTGCATCATATCAACTTTTGCATCCGACTCAGAGAGAAAGACAGAGAGGATTGTGAGTACAGCAGCAGAGACGAGCCTCGACTTGAATTTAAATGACCAGGTTTTGTTTCAGCTTTCTGTCAGAGCTGTAGAGCGAAAGAAGAAAAACATTTTCTGTCAGTCTCTAGTGCGAACAGCTTCTTCCAGATATGCTGACCTGCAAAGGTACTTCACTGTTTAGGTTCATTCCGTGTTGGAAATGAAAGTCATTGGCCAGTTTCAGTTTCATTTTGTTGTAGTTTATATGCTGTTTGGCGGACGCCAAACTGATTTAAAATGGATCATCGCTGGGAAACAGGCAGTGTTGTAGTCGAGACCATCTAACCTGAGCAAGAGTCAAGATCAAGACCGTAGCATGTCAAGACCGAGACCAAACCCAGACCAGATGCCGCTACAAGTCGTCAGATCTGTATAGGAATGAGACGCGCCAAATGCCTCCAGATCTGGGCCGGACGTGACACCGACCCAGGCCGTATATTAACTAAGTCAAGTTAATTTATGGTAACCGGTCATGTTCCGAGCCACAGTCAGATTCCAGATAACAACCGGCTCCATGCTGGATATCTGTCTGATGGTTCCGTCCCGGATCTGGGGCGGAGCAAATTAGCATGTGCGATTCCTCTGCAGATCTGACGACTTACTGTCTGGGATCAGCTAAATCACTAAATCACAAGTCACTGAAACAGTGTCGCCAAGTCCCTCTGTGACAGAGCGCACACCCAAGCATCTGACAGCACCACTTAGCAAGTAACTCACCCGCGAGGTCTGACCGCGTCACCAGTACTGAGACGTGAAACCGTGAAAACTGTTATTTTCATATAATTATTTGTCAAATAACCAAATGGAAAATTGTATTATGTGTGCCACCTGTGGGTTTTATTAGGAGCCATTTTGTGACAACACATCCTCATGGCGTCCTATACTGACGAAAAAGGCAGCCTTCAGCGTCACATGTTGACACATTTATAGGCGTAATACAGCACCAAAATCAAATTTCTTCTGGGTTAGAAAGTTCCTTCCATTCTTGCTCTTCGGTTTGGACTTATTCTGCTTACAAATGGACCGACAGTGGCCACAAACACGCAACTGATGGCGGTTATTATTCTTTACAGGGCACGCAATCCCCAGTCCAGCATGGGCGAGACCAAGCTGAGACCCAGTCTCAAAGCAGTCGATTCCGAGACAAAGCCAAGACTTGAAACTGTGGTCTTGAATCTCAAGTACTGCAACGTGAGTGAAAGGGCAAAGCTTGACTGCAGTAATCTCTGTGGGTATTAATGTGTGGGACCGACTAACCCGTTTATTCTGAGCCGACGGCACTTATTTAAAGCTCTTTGACACGTGGAACAAGGAAATTAAAATCCACTTCAATAAAAACCGAACAAGTGAGAAAAGCAATGCACAAGCAAAACAATGAACTGGGACTAGGAACCAACAAAAAAGACCTCCAAAAATAGCAATAAAAAATAAATCAATACATAAAATAAAAAAATGGAATGGAAAAATGAAATGGAAGCGATTGGAACTACAGCTTATACTAAATCAGACCAGGTTTCTGACACACTACTGTTCATGACTCATAAAAGTTAAGTTGGAAACTCTGCGCCTGCAGGATGATCTTTTGCTGCATGTTTTGTCAGTATCTCACAGCGGACGCAGGCTTTTCCTTTAAAGCTTTAGCTCACAGTGCAAAATGTTGTTCTAATACTAGTGATGTCACCAAGACGCAGCAAATATGACCACATTAAGGATTCATCCTCGCATCAGTGAGGATGGAAAACATTGAACAGCAGTCAAGAGGAGAATACCGTATTTTCCGGACTACAGAGCGCACCGGAATATTAGCCGCACCCACCAAATCTAAGAAGGAAAATGGATTTTTTTTATACATAAGCCGCACCAGTCTATAAGCCGCGGGTGCACCGTTGCTGTCTGCGCCACAGAAAATGCATGAGAATCACTTCTAGGATCCTCCAGTACTAGTTTTGAAAACGGGATCCAGTGTCGAGACTGACTCATGAAACAATCTTGCCAATGTTCTGAACTCCAGTCATGAACTCCTCACATCTTATTTACATTTAAAGTGTTCAAAAAGCGCTGTTTTTTCACCCTCCAGTAGATCGTCTCTGTTAGCAGAGCTGCGAAAACAGCGCAATTTGAGCGCTTTAAAGGTAAATAAAACGCCCGTGATGTCATCGGTTTGATGTGACGAAGCTCAATATTTTTGCCAGCAAAGAGCATGCTCATTAGACTGTAAAAACTAGGGATGTTCCGAGAGAAGCAGCTGTCTTCAACCTCTTTCATGAAAGTTCCCACTCTGGACGGTTGCAAATGTTTCGGATTCAGGTGGTGGACCGCGAACGCTGCATCTGACACACACAAGACTGCAGCGGATTCGGCCGCGGTTGATTCCGTCTTCAAACGACACCTGAGAAAGGCTGCTCATCTGGCGCGGTGAAATTAATGATTATTTCTCGGGCAATATGCTTCGCGTTCTGAACGTCACGCTCAGACCGGCGAGTGTCGCGAGTGACCGCTGGTTCCTGCAGTTTCACTTTCATGAGCACCAGAAAACTCTCTGTGCTCCGTCAAGTGCTGGTGTTTTAAATATCGTATTGAATTTGTGGCGTTGACGCCTTTTAACGTGCATGTGCTGCAGGACGCAAACTTTACAGGACGGACTGAAAAAAGCTTCCGCATTAGACACGCCGTTGCCAAGCGAGTGGCGAGTCGGGAGGGAGGAGCGGACGCATCACAAACCGCGGGCGGTGCCTCATCAGAACGGCTGCTGTCACATGTGATCGGATTTTGTGACCGGCAATGACAGGCAGTGGTCGGCATTCACGAGTTCAACGAGTTCAGCCTTTCATAATCGGTGGCCGATTGATTGGAATATCCCTGTAAAAATCCATATATTAGCCACATCGTTTTATAAGCCGCAGGGTTCAGACCGCGAGAAAAAAGTCGTGGCTTATAGTCCGGAAAATACTGTAGTCGGACGTATAATTTATCTATTTATTTGGGGTCATAAAGAATATTGTGTTGAAACTGCGCTTTATTGAGGTGTTCTGATTCCTCATTTATACTGTAAATCCCAGGGTTGTTGCGGTATTTTGAACAGAGGACGACCTAACTGTGGGCTCTCTCGAACCTTAAAGAAATATAGTTCCACCCCAAACACTTCATTTACATATGTTTTGTTTTCCATCAGACTCTCAACGGAAATATATGGATTTATTCACAGACTCAGATGTTGTGTCTAGCCAGGCTTTCCCGCGAAGCTCCGCTGGATCTGAACAGATGCACGACTCGATCTAACAAAACAAACCCTGAACCTCTTTGTGTGACGAAGCCGCAGCCTGACAGACGTCAGGGACATGAACTGGTGAAAGTGGGATGAGCTGACGGCTATATCCATGTCTACTGCACAGTTGGTTGAGAAGCAAACTTTTAACCTGCTAAAAAAGATGAAACAACACAACCTGTCTATGAGCAGATTCAGGATCCAACCCACGCTTGTAAACTATCAAAACAGCCGACTGATCCACAGACCAGCAGGAACCAACAATCGACAAATGAAAACTACCCACCAGTGAACAGATCAATGTACAAGCAAACACAAACCAACCGCCGGAAAACTATTAACAGACTTTTAATGGAGTTGAATGAAACCTACAAAATTAAACTTCACCCACAAATAGAGAACAATATAGTCTCTCCAGGACTTTTTTTTGCAGTCAAAATGCCATTTTTTTGGAAGATTTTTATTTTAAAACATTGCAGTGGAAGTCATTTATGGTTCTGAAGCGACATATCGGGAAATAAGGACCTTTGCTAATGAGCTTGTAAAAAAAAAAAAAAAGTGTCGGATTTTAACCTAAAAAAAATATCCATGTTGCAATGATGTGAACATAATATGCTCTATTTGCAAAAAAACAATAAATGCTTCAAGTGCAAAGAGCACACATACAATAAATAAATACATTTCGATGTTAAATAAAAACCGAAGCTAAAATAAGTCCATATTTTTTATAATGATGATCTGTGTGTAGTTTCCGGGCTGACAGCGTGTAGTGAGTGCAGGTTGTTTTGTTACGCCGCTCCTCTCAAGGGCGGAGCCTGACGGAGGTTTGGATGGGTGGAGTCTGAGAGGTAAAGGTGGGCAGAATTGTTCAGCGGCTCATTAATACAGCCAATGAAAACAGTAGCTGGTGATCAGGGTCGAGATGTAGAGAGTCAGAAACATCGTGGAGAGAGATGGATCTGGAGGTCAGCCATGTTTGTTTACGTTCGTCCCGTATAGTGTTCGGGTGACGCTGCACTAGTCAGTTCTGCTTTTTAGTTCCATTTATTCTACATTTCAATCGTGGGAATTTGGACTTTTAGGAATGGATTCAGAAAAGTTCACGTCCACATTGCGACCAGTATTTGTGGGCAAATGTGAAGCGTTGCACATGATGTCATCTCAGCAAGGAGGGAGTTCTGCGCCTCACAGAACACACGGGTATTGGTTGTTAATAGTTACAATCGCCATCTCCTGGAGCAACTGATAAAATAATCCAGCACTCACAAGTTAATTTCTTATAAAATTGTGTGTATGAAAACAGCGTGAACAACAGAAGGTTACACTCACTGTCAGGATCTGATCATGGCTCTCTCACAGCTGGTCAGAGGAAAGCCATGTCTCATAAACAACACAATAAAATCTGATATTCTAAATAAATCACAAAAGGCAGCGTTATGAATTCTGGCCTTATTTTGCTCACAGTAATCCGTCTGCAGTTATTGATACAGAGCGAATATATATGCAAATGAGCCCAAGTCAAAGTGAGCAGATTGCATATTTTATTTCCCAAACGCACAGCGAGTCAGCTTTAAATAAGCAAATGGAATCACCGCGTTGTTTGTGAGCGTCGGCGGGGGAATGAGAACTTTTTATGATTACTTTCACGTTCAGGGGGAAATCCAGGATCACAGATTCGCTCCACATATTGGCTGACGCCCGAGGAAGGGAGTCGGGATGACGCGGTGTCGGAAGCCAAAGATCCTTAAGGTTAACTGGAACATCTGTGATGTGATGCTGTGAGCTAATGGAGTGTGGCAGCAACGTTGGCTCTCATTAACCTCCCAGCTTTACCTTCTCAGGTCTTTACGGCCTCCATCACTCCCCGCCATTATTCCGCCGTCTCACAGTGGAGCTGATGCTTCCAGTAAAAAATACAGTTTGGATAAATACTCGGTGCAGCTGCCAAGACTTACCTTGAAAAACTGCCGTAAAGATCTTTGAACTGTCTGGTCGACCTAACGTCCAACAAATAATTGATGTGGTACAACCCATTTTGGAGAACTCCCAGGCTTCCTCACCCGGGCTCGTGATGTTTTTGCTCTACTCAAAGATACAGAACCACATGAAGAATTCATCCAAAAGGAAGAAAAACAAAGAATTACAAAGACGCTGGTCAAAGTAAGTTGATCAAAGTTTGAAGAGTAAAATCCTACTGAGAACGTTGTCTCCTGCCTTTGTTTAAGCTGCACCAAATTTTGAGATGAGAACAAACAAATAAATGCTTGTTTTTGCAGCACGAGTCTGGAGCCTTTGAGATTTGCAGAAAAGAGGGTTTTGATTTTGGCTTTTGGGTAGAAACTTAACATTTCCCACCTCAAATAGAAGCCAGTCAATGAAAAACAACACCAGTCCTCCGTGCTCTCGGGCGAAATGTTTGTTTACAAATATGGTGCTGCTCTCTGTTCCCAGACACCTACACTTCCAAACAAACCAGGACTGCACTCGTCTGTTCTTTTTCTTCACTTCATGTGTCTGTAAATATTTTGGTTTTCTGTCATGCGCCTCATTACATCAGACACGTGTTTGTCATTAAGTGCTTAGAACACAAAAGCTTACACAAGCTCATATTGTGGTTGCATGATTTATTTGAAGTTTTTTTTTTTGTTTTTTTTAACACACAAACACTGAAAGAAACCTGCAAAATGATCAGTTATAAATCGTAGAACAGATGGACCCCTGATGAGACGGCATTATAAGAAACATCAGAGCATACTTTCGGTTTCAGCAGCAGCTTGCGTTAAAAAAAAACACAAGCAAGAGCCCCGCGCACCCCACATGTGGGTGGGGAGGCTTGCATGCTTGCTGAAGATGAACCAACCAGGGTGGAAATGAGTGACGGAAAAGTCGTGACCAGGTTGGAGATGAGATTCTTACCGAGGTGGAGGAGTTTGAGTGTGTGGGAGTCCTCACAAGTGAGGGAAGGATGGAGCGAGAGATGGATTTGGTCAGCAAGTTCTGTCATCAGGAGCTGGACTTGTTTTGTCATGGTGATGAAAGAGCTGAGCCAGAAGGCAGAGCTCTCTATTAACCTAGTCATTCCCATCCTTTAGATGATGGGTTTAAGATCAAGCTGTCTCTGTCAGACACAGGACATTGATCAAAGGGGCACTTTTTAGAAGTCTCCCAGGTGAGGCAGGACAAGCATGTTACAGGGAGGGAGCCACCGGGCAGACCCAGGACACTTTGGAGTGGCTTTGGGAACACCTCAATATTTCCACTAGAAAATCCAGAGAGGTTTGAGAGGAGAAAACCTCGCCGAAAATCTTTCTCCAGTGGTGTTAATTTCATCGGACAAGACGAAATATGTTCGTCAATGACACCATTGTTATAATAACACTGACGGAAACTGGGTGAATGTGCGCTATAGTTCACGATTAAAAAGCAGACTACATTGTTTTGCAAGTAAGAATTTATCCCAGTAGTGGTATCCTCCAGTTACGTGTCATCTTGCTGCGCCCCCTGTGGCTTCAAACAGAACTGCCTGCATTTAAGCTAAGCCTTAAATTGAGAGCCGCCGTGGTTTTAGAATAATGATCTCTTTTTAAAGATGAAGTCTCATGTGACCAAAGTGTGAACACAATTGGACAAATGAAGAGACAGACCACGTGAAGATGGCTGCAGACTGAAGAGAGTAAAGAGAGAAACACTACTTTTTAAAAAAAGCAGTGTTTTTATGGTCACCAGTTCAATACATTTCTTATGCTTCTTTATTAAGCTTTGTCTTTCCATTTCTGTTTTTTTTTTGTTGTTTTTTTTTGAAGGGGGGACTCAAACAGAAAAGGAAACACTAACAACAAAGTTGCATTGAGGATTCATTCATTCAGTTTATTCAAGAGGTGTTTTATTCCCGATTTTCAGTCGATGTTTTAGCTGTGGAACATAAGTCAAGTGGAATAAATGGACAAAGAGCATCTCAGGAATGAAAAGAATGACTAAACCATATTGACTAAAATACATTGAATTTTCATTTGACTAAAACTACACTACTAAACTACTTAGCCGACTAAAACATGAACAACAAAAGTGATATGTGAATGACTAAATCCATCTGCTGCTCCCACAACCCAACAGTGTTAAAAAGTAAAAAGTGTTTGGATGGATGAGGCAGTGGAGAAGAATGATTTATCGTGACTTGAGGGTGAATGTCTGCCGTTTTCGGAACATGAATGTCTTCCAGAAGAAGCAGTGTAGTGCAGCAAGGTTGGAAAATGTTTGAAAACAAAAGATCTTCGAAGCTTTTTGCGCTATACCTCGGAAGTGCAGCGTGATGGGGTTGTGGACATTTGACGGCGAAGTCAGCTTTTGTTTCGTCGACGTGACCTTCAGCTCTCACTTCATCACCACTCCAAAATGTTTTTATTTTCCTTTCACAACCTCCTCTTTGGCTTCCTCGTCACCTCCACTCTGATAATTGCTAAAATCTTTCATTTGTCAGGCGCCTTTGAGAGACAGGATTCATTTGACAGATGCATTCATCATCCTTCATTCATCTGTGCGTGGGTGTTTTATCTTCTGCCGCGATGCTTCAAAAATACTGAAATGTTTTCCGTAAACAAAATGCATGGAACCAGCTCGGCCTCGCTATTGAGAAGTAAATTCAGGCAATAAAGACGATACGGAACTTCATGAAAGTGGAGGCGGTCCTGGTCCAGAACTTTGGAGCAGAGGGACAATTGGATTAGCTGCTAAAACAAAATGAGATTCTTTCAACTGCTGAAAAGCACAGCCAGTTGTGAGAGGCACAGTAGGAGCCTACTGATACCTATGGGTGGCGTAAGGAAAATGAAGGCAGAACCAAACAGGCCATGTTTGGGCACACTCTTTTGGCCTGTGAAAGAAAAATCTGTAGGCAATGTAGGAGCACCTTGCTGGTTTCTCCTCAAGTCACGTCGCCTCGCACGAATGTGAAATGCACCTCTCTGAGTGATGTTTCTTTTATCCCGCCAACAATAGACCTCCCTCCCACTCCCCTCTTCCTCATCAGCAGTGCACTCCGACACCACAGGCCTGTTTTATTTAACAACGCCGCATCACTTCTTCACAAGTTACTTGAGTTTTGGGAGTGTAGGGGTGAGACAGCGGTGGACTTTTCAATCAGTCTGAACAAATAGGATTCGCAGCTATTGAGGGACCAGGTTCATGACCGGATCTGGAGAAATCCTGTGACGGAAGAGCGGAATTATTTGAGGCACTCAGGAGCTTCAGAGAGGTACTGTATGTGAGGGTTGTGAAGGACATGTGAGAGGACAGCGATGAGGTGAAGGACAGAGGGGGGATTCCAGGTGGTGGAAGATACATCAAAGTGACTCGTACTTTACAGGAGTGTCTTGATTTATTTATCTTTCTGGCGACACTGTACAGGACAGAAGCACCTACATCTGACCCGCACACTTAACAACAACACGGCCCTCTCACATGCAGCCGCGCCTCACACACCACTCCTCTCACAGCAAGTGCAAGAGTGGACGGCAAAAGAAGTATTTCATTGTGCAGGGAAACATGTTTCCCACACTGTGTTGACCAATGGTCCCCA